>NW_009952711.1:1901312-1919116 GCF_000747805.2 Chaetura pelagica | reverse complement strand
CTTTTCAACTCCTCTGTGGCTGCTTGTAACACCCTTGTCAGGGCTCTTTTCTCTTCCCCTGCCATGATAAAGTCAGGGTCAAGTATTTTTACTCTCTTTTCTCATGAAAATTTAAAAATGAGGCACAGCTTCCTTTGCTCCCTGTCTGTAACATCACAGAATCGTAGGGTTTGGAAGGAACCTCGAAAGATCATCTAGTCCAACCCCCCTGCCAAGCAGGATCACCCAGAGCACATCACACAGGGATGCGTCCAGGTGGGTTTGGAATGTCTCCAGTGAAGGAGACTCCACAACCTCTCTGGGCAGCCTGTCCCAGGGCTCTGTCACTCTCACAGGAAAGAAGTTTTTTCTGATGGCTTATCTTTTCGTTTTTCTCTCTTTTCTGGTATTGCAATTGATCTGCTTGTATTTTTTTTTCCTTTCTTCCCCCTTTATTTCAACTGTAATAGACACTCCAACTTCTTCAGTAGCTTTGGAGTCCTTGTGGAGGCGTTTTTCTTGAATGCCTCTGACAGTCTCATTGAACTGCAACAGTGACTGAGTCCCCTGCAGAATCCAAGTATTGATGTGCTGTATTTGGTGAGAATGAATGCGGCTTTTAGAGTCCTAGCAGCTCTCTTCCACTCTGGGGTTGGTGTTTTGAGGGGTCACCTTTCTGATTCTGCTGCTTCCAAATAGTTTTCAAAGTGATGTGTGTACATTGGGTGTGCTGGATACAGGGAACTGGTGTGTAGTGATTATATTCATGGGACCACATTGCATCCTCTAATCAAGCTCGGGGTTTCTTCTTTAATTCAGATGTTTTCTGAGTCAACATGCTTTGTTACTCTGAGATTAAAATAAACAGCAGAGAAAGATATTTTTGTGTTCAGTTTCTCTGGGAGTGAACAGAATCATTTGTCTGTATGCAGTGACATTTTTCTGATGCATACGAATCACCAATGTTCAGGAGGCTGAGAATCCATTGTTTGTGTTGATGATGTGTTGGTGAAACCATACATGTTGTATTGCAGAGATAAATAATTGTAAAAGTGTTTGTAAATACACATACATTGACTCAGAGTATCACTTATCAGTTAAAGAAAAACAACCAACTTGGTAACAGACAACATGAATTTATAGCAGCACTACATGCTTATAGTATGACAGACAGAACACAAGACACATGTAAAGGCAGAGGAAGTTGGGGAAAACTGTACACAAAGACACCGGAGCTACTGAAAAGGAGTCTGTCAAACAAATCTATTAGTTTTCATTCTTTTTGCCCTGAACTTAAACATAAAACCTGGTGTATGTGTAGTATGCACATGGTGTTTCCTTTTGTCAGAACGGTAGCATCCATCTCTCTAACCATGTTATTGATCCTACAGAGTATCAGTTTTCTTAGAGAAAATAATTTAAATGCCATGCAGACACTTCAAGGCATTTTTTTCATGCACTCTGATCTCACTGGTTTTTGTAGTTTGCTATGAGAAACAACACAAAGCACTTGCATTCCACTCTGTCACAGTAGAAGTAGTACAATGTGAAATGTAGTAGAATATGAAAGTTTTAAATCTTTATGCAGTGTACAGTTAATGAAACAAAAATTTAAAAAAGAGGAGCAGTTTAACTTTAAAATATACTTTTTTATTCCCTTTCTACTTTTCCTAGAGCTGTGACTGAGAGTATAAACCAGCTCATCACTCTGTGCACCCAGCAAGCTCCTGGGCAGAAGGAATGTGATAATGCGCTCAGAGAACTGGAGGTATTAGTACATTTCAAAGTTTTTTATGAATAAAAATGGGCCCTAAATGTGTATTTTCCTTGTCTGGTTGGCTGCTGTCACTGTCTTCTCATTTGGTATCTATGGCAGAGTAACTGCATAATGTATCACAATAATGAGTAGCATGCTTCTCTGTGAGTAAACCCTTAGTGTGTAGTTTAGCTTGTTTGCTGGAGGAAAAGTTGTAAGGTTACGCTGGTATTAGGTGGATAGTTGTGATCATATGTGTTCTTCTCAGCTTAGTATTTCAAGCTCTGTCAATAACCAGAGTATATTCCCTGATTTCAGACAGTGAAGGGAATGCTGGATAACCCCAATGAACCTGTGAGTGATCTCTCATATTTTGATTGTATTGAAGGTGTGATGGAAAACTCAAAGGTAATTTCCTTTTTCCACCTCTCTGCCTATTGAAAAGTGTGTGTTCATTATCAGAACTTTCCAAGCATGTTAGAAACACATGTAGCTAAAATGAATGCTGCATTCCTTGATAAAACTTGGCCTGAGATAGGTTTCTTACAGGTAATTTCAGTCTTTGATCACTTAGAAATCATATTGCCTCAGGAAGATATTTTTTGTCAAGTGACTGGTGTGCAATGCCATTAAAGTTTCCCTCTCTCTCCCTTCCTTTCCTCTTTATTAGACAGCATGTTATACTTGCATGATCTGTTTTGACTGCAGCTATGTTAGAAAGGCCCAAAGTGTAAATTGGAGGCTTTGCAATGGATTCTATTGTTCTGTGCAAAACAGCTTAGAGGAATGTCTGCACAGTCCAGATATTCTGGCACATCAGAAAATCTGTGTGAAATCTCAAAAGTTATTTTTAAACATACCATGCTATGTATCTCCTTTGAAGCTTTGCTTTTGATGTCCTTGTTATTTGATGTGTTTGAATTGTGTCAGATCTTTCCATCTTTAAAAGAATAAAAAAATGCTTAATGGGTGTGCATGTCATCTTGCATCTAATGCTCTGCTGCAGTCAGATCTTACTTTGAATTTTAAAAATAAACTGAATTCAGTGGGAGACTGTGAGAATTAATGTGTATTCTGATATTCAGATGGTTCCAGCAGACTAGATGCAACTCCTTTTCCACAGTTGGTGAGTTTGGGGGCAAAGAAGATGCCAGATGTATTAACAGCAGCTGTGGCATTGGCTGTCATGTTCTGCAGTCTAGCTGTGATGACTAGAGGATGACAGCAGAAATAATGAGGGTTAATTCTGTATCCTCAGTCATTTGCACTGTAATAGTGTTTATGTTCTGCACTGTCAGTGCAATGGTGACCTGCACACCTTATCCCTTACACCACACAAAAGAATGTGCTCAATTCAGTGAAGTCATTAACTAGCTAAAATTTTTGGTAGCCAAGTCAAGGAGGTTTGTGGGTCAGAACTGGCTCAAGGCCAGGAACCACTTGCCTTTGATTAGTAGAGTAGCATATTGGGAAGGTAACTTTGTTTTTTAATTTTTTAGGTTCTTGGAGAATCAATGGCTGGTATTTCCCAGAATGCAAAAACTGGGGATCTTTTAGTCTTTGGAGAATGTGTTGGAGTTGCATCCAAGGCTCTTTGTGGCCTCACAGAGGCAGCAGCTCAGGTAAGCTCCTAAAGTCTGAAAAGCAAGTACATGTATTTTATTATTTTAGAAAGCCCATGTTGTGGCTGCATAAATCTGATATTCACATCTTTGTGGTCAAACAAATGACCTGACAGAGTTCACTAACATGCATATTTTACAAGGAAGGGAAATGACATCAAGACAACTTTTCTGAGGGTAAAGCAAATGTCAAAGCTGCAGCATGTGGAATTCATGCTTGCAGCTCAGGCTCTGAACTGCTCTGTCATGGAGAAGCACACAGAATCCAGTGACAGTTATAAGGAATGAATCCAGTTTGAATTAGTTTGTAAAAATTTATAAGGAGCACTACTAATTTCAGACATTTAAAATAATAAGCAACCTGTTTCACTTGTTCAGACTTTCAGAATAACCAAAATTCTTAGGCTACTGGAACACATTAGAGTGTGAAACTGATCACTGTTGTTTCACTTACCTGATACCTGGGTGACATGAACTCTGGAGAGCTGATACAGCCCCTTCAGTGAAGGATTTGGCTGTGTGAAATTATGTGCTGCATCTGGAAACTGCTGCTTGGTTTCCTCAAATAGGGAATTTCTCAGTGAGGGCTTAATCTTCTAACCCTGCATTGCCTTACTGGCATGTCAAGGTGACAGATTATTGTATCTGTAAGGGAAGTTTATCAAGAAATATTCAAATACAGTTTTGCCAGATGAGATAATTCTTCTTTGTTGGGAGGCATGAAACTTCTTTTAATTGAGAAAGAGAGTGAATTTGGCCATGGGATATTCTGAGCTGCAGTGAGACCAGCAACTGCAGACTGAGGGGTCCTACAGTCAGCAGCAGTGCATTTGCTGTCAGTTGGTTTTCTACTGGGGTTTGAAAACCCTCACCACCTCCTATGGTAGCTTATCCAGTAAATAATTTGATGCTTGTGACCATTAAAGCTTTTTCTATTGGCTATGCAAGTGAAGAATTATCTTTCCAGGGATACCAGCTGCTTAAGCAGTGGACAGTCTTCTTAAACAGTGGCAAGATATCTTGATTTCAGAGGATTGTGGAGATTTATTACTAAAAAATAAAATTGTAGTAATACCTCAGTATGACTTATGAACCATCTCTGACCACCATGTGTTTAATGACATACTGCAAGCTTATTAAAGAATCAGGATGGATTTAGCCTTGTTTCTTAGGATTGTTTTCTTCCTTTCTCCATGTCTAGGCTGCATACCTGGTTGGCATCTCGGATCCAAACAGTCAGGCTGGTCAGCAGGGTCTTGTTGACCCAATTCAATTTGCCAGAGCCAATCAAGCAATCCAGATGGCTTGCCAGAATTTGGTAGATCCAGCAAGCAGCCCATCACAGGTGATTCCAGAGGATTGCAGTGAGACCATCATTGTTAGGACACGTGACTACACTTTACTTGTGACCAAGCAAAGGCATTTTGGTTTGAAACTGTTGGCATAGCTTAGAACTGTGACTTTGCAGAGCTAGGTTATGGTAAATGTCATGCTCCTTTGACAGTGTGCTTGTTTTGTGCCATCTGTGTTTACAGGTATTATCAGCTGCCACAATTGTGGCCAAACATACTTCTGCTTTGTGCAATGCCTGTCGCATTGCTTCATCAAAGACAGCGAACCCTGTTGCCAAGAGACACTTTGTGCAGTCTGCCAAGGAAGTTGCAAATAGCACTGCTAACCTGGTTAAAACTATCAAGGTACAAATGCTGTTTAGTTCTGCTCCTTTCTTCATTTGTGTTTGTATTTGTGGGTTTTTTCTTGTTGAGACAGAACCCAAACAGCCAGAAATATTTTTCTACCTTCTGTTGATGCATATTGTTTAAGAAATCATTAATTACTCTGTTTAAAACCTGAACTGGAAAACACATTTGATGGTGTCACTGAGCTGAAGTTCAGATGGGAAGAGCTGGGTAGTGTCAGTATTAGGAGAGGCAGCTGGGCCATCTAGTTTTGAGCCATCTCTCTGTTGATATACTTCATGAGCTTGCACCCTGAGAATAATTTGCAGACAGCTGAATGTGAAGGTTTTTAATGATGTTACACTGCTCAATATGCAGAGATTTGTGGAAGTATTTTTGACAGCTTTACCATAATTACAAGCGAAAAATAAAATAATAGTACTGGGAACCAAGCAGAAGCTGTTGATGGTGCTGCTGTTGAATAGTCTCCTGTTAAGAGCTATATTTTATTTCCCAGTTACCTGCCTACAGTTTGGCAGGAAGTGGCTTCTCCTTGTGCAGGCAGAAATAACACTTGTTAAGTGGTAGAGGACAATTCTAAACCCTTCTGGTAGCCATTAGCTGCTACTGAAAGTCTCTTAAAATAGTTATGCTCTTAGAACTGCAAGGTTCTATTACATTACACAGAAGGTCCTTCATATTGAAATATTTCCCATGAGATTAGGAAAGACATTGGTTGACTCATGTGAAAATGAGAGCAATAAATTGATTTGCTTAAAAAATATAATAATTTAAATCAATCTGTATGAAGGAATCACCTTGTTATCCACTTCCACTGTTTGGAGTGTGAGGTGCTGAGACACAATGTGTAAGAGTCATCAGAGTGCAACAACAGAAAGTCTTTATTTAGTCTGAAGCAAAGCAGCAGTTTTACGTTTAGGGTGCATAACCAGCCAAGTAAAGAAAGACACGTTTGAAGGACCATATTCTTTGCATCAGCTGTGTTTGTGAAGGAACTTTCACCTGTCATAAGCATGCAAGAGTTTCAAAAGTTAAAGAATTAAACCATCTTCCTTCAGTTTTGCAAAGAAATACATTAGGACAGAACGCAATTGTTATTTAATTTTCAGGCCCTCGATGGTGACTTCTCTGAAGAGAATCGCAACAAGTGCAGAATTGCTACTGCACCTTTGATAGAGGCTGTGGAAAATCTGACAGCATTTGCTTCAAATCCAGAGTTTGTCAGCATCCCAGCACAGATCAGCACTGAGGTAAGGCAGGGCGTTGCACTTCTGCCCTTAAAAAGTTGAAAATGTTGAATTAATCATGTCAGGAGAGAGGCAGTGAGTGTCAAGACCTGGCCCCAGAATGTCTCAGTATTCCCAGGGCATTCTCCTGCCCTTCACTTAACTTCTGGCTTTGAGTAGGATAAAACTAGTTAGGCCAGAGTAAATGCTGCTAGTCTCCTGTTAGTAACATGATACAGTACGGGTGACTCACATATCTTGTTAGCTGGATTCTTCCATGTGATAAAGTAGCTCAGTAGTAGTAGTAGTAGTAGGTAGTAATAGCTGCTCTTGAGGGGAAAAGGGATTTAACAAATGGAACCTAATTGGTTCTGAAACAGGTTGAAGGAACGTTGATGCAGATTTTGCCTTCTAAAAATGATGCAGTCAGGGTGACAAGAAGCAGATTTTCTGGGAAGAATAACTTTCTGTGGGCTTCTACATTTTTTCCCCTGAGTTCTGTCTTCAACCCTTGTAACTACAACAGGGTATATTTAAATTAACTAATAAAGGCTTTTAGTGTTTTTGAGGGTTGGAGAGGGGAAATCAGTCAAGCTTCTTAAAAGCTTCAAAGTAGAGGTTCTGTGCAGTTACTGACTCTCCAACTGCTCCTTCCTGCTTTTGGCAGCCTCCCTTTCAGCTGGCGTTTCAGATGGTGTGGTAACTGTTGCAGTTTCAAAGCTGTGGGCTGTAACTGGAATCTGAGCCTGCCTTCCAGGCCTGTGGTGCCTGGATTTACCAGATTACTGGTGCTAAAACAGATAGGAAGATGCTGACCCAATTAGTGTTGTAGTCCAGCTAATTCCTGGAAGAAGAGCACACTTGGTTAGATTTTGCAAGTTCTTTGACCAAGTTTGTTTTTTATGATATCTCTGTGGTTTATGAGTAGAGAGGTGTAATTGTTTTCTTGTATTTCTCAACTGGATGGTGCCTTTCTAAACTTAGAAGTGTTTCTTAAGTATGTTCCAGAGAAAACAGTTGGACTGTGATGATTTCTGTGGTGGCTAGTCATGAATATAATAGCATGATACAAGAAATGATAATGCCATTTTAATGCTGTTAATGGAACAGATTTTTTGGAGCAGAAAGTGTGGATGAACTCAATTATTTAAATGTTCTTTGTGTTCTTCTGACCACAGGGATCACGAGCACAGGAACCAATCCTAGTTTCTGCTAAAACAATGCTGGAGAGCTCCTCTTTATTAATCAAAACTGCTCGTTCTCTGGCTATCAATCCAAAAGACCCTCCCACATGGTCTGTACTAGCAGGACATTCCCATACTGTCTCAGATTCTATCAAGAGTCTTATCACCTCTATCAGGTAAGTCTTCTGTAGTAATTTGTGTCCACATTTAAGCTGTAATAATTGAGTATCTGTTTGTGTTTGTTGTTTTTTTTTAAAGTGGGTCAGACATATATAAATTATCTTTGCTATCTCTTCTTTACTGTAGTGTTTTCAGTCTGGTTGCAAGAATGCTGTAGCAAGAAGTGAAAATTCTTTGTTTTTTGGACTAAACATGTCTGCCCCTTTCCTATTGAAAATTTAAAATGTAGTTCAGTATTTAACCTCTTAATATTGATTAAAGCCAAATGGCATGCAAACAGTGACCATATTTAGAGTTTTTTTGGTCTTTGTACTGAAATAGCAAACTGCATGTCAGGACAAGGCACTCAGGAACTGACCTTCGTTGAAAGAAACCTGGAACTTAATGTAATAATACACAAGGAACTCTTTTCTGAGACAGTTGATTGAGCTGCACAGGAATCTGAATATACTTTTCTGGTGTCTGTTACATTTTAATGCTGACCTTCATTATTGAGCCACTCTGTCCATCCCAAGGAGGTCGAATTTGCACTTTGCGTCTCAGGCAACATTTTTTTTTTCTGTCCATAATTATTAAGAGAGAGTTAGGAGATTTAAGTGAGATACTAAGAGAGACTCGTGTGTGCATTTAGGAAATTGTGCAGTGTACTCCTGTAGATAGAAAAGCAAAGCTAACTTTGTCCTTCTTGCTCTCCTCCCACATGCTTTTTGTTGTCAGGTAATGAAGTACATTTGTGTGCACTCATGAAAGAGCCTGCCTCCTCCCCACCATGCTGACTTCACTGCGTCTGTCTTTCAGGGACAAAGCCCCAGGCCAGAGAGAATGTGATTTCTCCATTGATGGGATCAACAGATGCATAAGAGACATTGAGCAGGCCTCCCTTGCAGCTGTCAGTCAGAGTCTGGCTACCAGGGATGACATCTCCATTGAGGTAAGGGAGATGGCACAGGAACAGAGTGATGCTGACTGAGCAGCCTGCCTTAACCTGCAGCTTTATTTTCATTCCATTTGAAGATTTGGAGCTGAGCACTCTGCACAATCGGCCAGTGAGGGGAGACATTCTTACTGTTTCTAGGCAAAATCACACGCTGGTCAAAGCGGATCCCTTCTGGACAGATACCAGGATCATCAGCCATTAGTAGGCAGTAGAAAGTCGTTATTTTTAACCACACCTATGTATTACCCTGACATACTGCACCTATTGATAGTGTTTCTCTAGTGCCTTGCCCTGTAGAAGTCAGGATGTTCCTGCAACCCATCTATTGCTAGAAGTTCAGTGATATAAATGTCAATGTAATTTTTCTTAATGCCTATCGAGTTAGTGTTGATATGTTCTCATTTAAAAAGTTTTCTTCCCTGCCTCCTCCCCTGCCCCCACAGTATTGTAGACCAGTCCTCTCCTATTTCAGCCTTTGTCTCACTGAGGAAGGGCTGTGGTGCCAGAGAGCCTACAAACAGTCAGCAACTCCTTATCAGATTCTCACCTTGGTATTTAGTGTCTTTTTCTACTGTCCCTTCCTGAAATTGTTTGTGTATTCCAGTGATTTCTTGGGCTCTAACTCTGAATATTAGAAACATCTCAGACTAAATAAAGCTATACATATGTCAGAGATACCCCTTCTATTTAAATTAAGTCATCTTGAACTCCATGTTGAACTGAAATAAACATTACTGAAAATGGCAGTTACTTATAAAGCAGTACAGAAATGCAACAGAGTGCAAAAATAGTATTCATTTTCTCTTACATTCCATGACAGTGAACTAAACCCCAGTGGCTGCCAAGACATTAAGTGCCTGTGAATTAAAAGCCAGTATTTATGTCTCGACAAGCTCAGTCATAAACTTTTCTTATGCTCTTGTCCCCCAGATAGTATTCTAGAGGTCAGTCCTCATCTCTGTCCCTCAGAGATGTCATAGTTTTCCTTTGTCTTTCCTTATCAGGGAATTTCTCCTACTAGCTTCAAAGTCTACAGCAGAGATTTTTGCTCTTGTGCTGTATTGTCTGCTTTGAAGAATGTTTCTTCAGATTTAAATCAGAGCTCCTGCTGGTGTCTCTGATTGCTCAGTGATACTAAATCTTGGTCAGGGCAAGAATAGTTGGGGTTTTTTGTCACATTCCAGTGAGAGAGGACAGATACTCCTGAGTTTGCTACCATCAGCTGGAGTAGCAGGAAGCCATCTTCCTCCCTCCCTCCTCAGCCTTGCCATGTAAGTCTAAAGAGGAGCAGGCCTATCTCAGGATTCCTGTTGTTGAAAAAAAGATGAAGGAGAAGAAATAAGCAAGTATGTGATGCCACCAGTGCAGATTTCTGCATTCTGCTGTAGTTACTTGAGCCATGTTCTGAGTGTGTCAGTTGATCTGAGGGTGATTGTTCTGGTCTGGTACAACTTGAGAAAAGAACAGCTGTGATAGTAACTGGCAATTTCGCTTTGTATTAGGCTCTACAAGAGCAGCTGACATCGGTTGTCCAGGAAATTGGCCACCTCATTGATCCCATAGCTACTGCAGCTCGGGGAGAAGCAGCTCAACTTGGACACAAGGTACAAGGTCTGACCACTATGAAGGTTTTTGACATCTTGGACAGCTCGACACTAGGGGAGACCATGGTATAGTAAGTTCTTAACTTCCTATGAAAAAGCAGAAGAAAGCGTGTGGAAGGAGGAAAGACCTGGGATTTTCAAATACTTGGAGCTGAGGCCAAATAAACCTGTTAAGATTTTGGGCCACGGGAAAGATATTTTCATTGAGGTTTTTGGTGGAGGGCAAGTATGTGAAGAAAAGACAAAGAAAGAAAAAGGAGAGGAAAGCAGACGTGGGAGGGTGGAGTGTAATGTTTTAGGTCTTCCTACCTGTGGCTGTTGCAGCCAGCACCTGTGCATGTGACTACATTCTTCTATCTCTTGTGCTATATTAAAGGTGACCCCAGGACCTGGGGCCCCTCACAGTCCCAGTTTGCTCAGTAGGTGACAGAGTGGTAGTTGGAATATGAATATATAGCAGAATTTGGGCAGCTGATGAAGTCAAAATTTGTAAGGAGCTTCTTGCAGAAATGTGCAGCTCCTGTGACAGATTTGAAACTGATTTAATCTGACCTCAAGTGACCATTAGCATCTGAGGAGTGGGAATTATCACGGAGTGTGAAGGTGAGGGCAGATGGAATCACCTGAGCACATCATACAAGCTGAATGCTGTACAGCACACAAGCACTAGGACAGTGTTCTACTTGAGCTAACCCACAGCCCCATGGCACCCAGGGAACATGGTTCCTCTCAGTTACAGGTGAAAAACAGGGTTAATGGCTTTCTGTGGTTGTTCTGGCTTTCTTAGGTAACACAGCTGGCAAGTTACTTCGAACCGTTGGTTTTAGCAGCAGTTGGTGTGGCATCCAAAGCACTAGATCATCAGCAGCAGATGACAGTGTTGGACCAGAGCAAGACACTGGCAGAATCTGCCTTACAGATGCTGTATGCTGCCAAAGAAGGGGGAGGAAACCCCAAGGTAGGAGCTGTTCTCTGTAACTAAGGGATTATTGGAGATGGGCAGTGGGAGAGGGCAGGGAGATGAGGGGAGAGGGCAGGTCAGGCAGAAAAAATAGCGCTTTGGTACTGCATGGCTCAGGGATACGTTTGCAGTGAAAAGGCCATTGATGGCTCCCCTGACATCTCCAAAGCACTGATGCTGCAGTTCTGTGTGAGGACACAAGGAACCCACCTGAGGAGAAAGTGTCAGCCAGGGCTCCCCATAAGGGTGGCCAATTGCACCTGAGGTCAGAAAGGGTCACACATCACGGGGTCTTTTGGGTGTGGGAGAATAAAGTATTACTCAATGCCAGCTTTTCTTAGTTGTTTTGATTGCATCAGGTCCTGTACGTATTTTTTTTCTAGAAAAGGTCCTGCTGCTTTTCTTAGTGACTCCTATTCAACCTTTTGTTTTTTCTGCTCCAAGGAAAATTTTTTCTGTTTTTATTTGTCTTAGAATTATTGTCTCATCTTTTACCTGAAAGGGGATTTTCAGAACTGTTATTGGGTTGTCTTCATTAATTATGCTTTTGATTTGCACGTTGATTTGTGCACAGAATGCTCTCTGATCTCATTTTCTCTCTTCCAGGCATCCCACACTCATGATGCCATCACTGAGGCTGCTCAGCTGATGAAAGAGGCTGTGGATGATATCATGGTTACTTTAAATGAAGCTGCAAGTGAAGTAGGCATGGTTGGAGGTATGGTAGACTCGATAGCAGAGGCAATGAGCAAGGTGAGCACAGAAATCCAGACCCCTTTTTTGCTTTACACCTGAAAGCTGATCCCCCTTGCACGGGGTTGAAAGAGCTGCTGATGATTAACTTTGGTAATGGTTGATGACTGACACACTGTGACAGGAAACCTAAAGATTCTTTGGCTTTGCAGATAATGAAATCAAGCTGATGCCCACAGTGGTGCTCACATTAAGTAACTCCATGGTACCTGTCAGTAGAATTAATACAGATTTTTATTTGGTGATATGCTGGTACTTAACTGTGATCCTAGGTTAATTGGCCTTTTATTTTTGCATACTTATCCTACTCATCTTTCAGCTTAGTCTCCGAAATGATCACTAGGCCAGTCTTGAAGCAAACTGTTTTCAGAGAATAATATGTCAAAGCCTGAATTGCTCTGCTATGTTTTGTAAAGCATTCTACTGGAAATGATAGTTGCAAAGCATTAATTAGTTCAATCAAAACTGTTGGCTTTTCTAGTGTCAAGTAAAAGGTGCACAGGATTGAAGTCTTTACCACATAAAGGAATCTCATGTTATCTTCTTTTAGGAACACTTTGTTCTGTAACTGCTGCACGTTCCTTTCTACATTAGCTGAGAACTACAGGTTGTTTGACCTTGCATCAGAAGTTGACCTCGCTGTCAGAAACTCTGTACTGTAAATTCTCTTCCGTGCTTGTAGAATGGGCTAAAGTGTTTTTTGAGCTCTGTACATCCTGGTGCACTGTCCTCACTTGCATGTTTTGTGAGATGAAATAATAAAAATTAACATATGCTACAATTTCAATATTACATGTAAAGTATGCTATTTGGTATGACTAATGATTTCTGCATTATTTTTCCCTCTTGCAGCTGGATGAAGGTACTCCTCCAGATCCCAAGGGAACATTTGTTGATTATCAGACCACTGTGGTGAAATATTCTAAAGCCATTGCTGTAACAGCACAGGAAATGGTAAGATATTTGGTTAGAACCAAGTACAGACTCTTTAGTTTATGTAAGGAATGTGAAATGATTTGTACAGTGTTGTGCAACTCTATATTGCTAGTTTTTAATAACCTTATCTCTTTAGGGGTAATGGAGCAAAGGAAGTGATAATTTAGTCCATTTAAGTCTTGGATCTCAGTGGCGTAATCATAGGAGTGGCCCTGTATGGGAGGAGTGCTGGATTATGTTGTGGATCTTCTGCACAAAAATCTTTTTATTTGGCTCATTTTCTATAAGAAGTAAAAGGAAAACATCTCACCTACATACTTTTTCAGCAGCCTGTTTAACTGTCACTGAAATACCACCTTATGTTTATTGATGACTTCATCCTACTCTTACAATGTTCATTTTTTCAGACCTCTTTAATACTTACATATTAATGTGGATCAACATCTCAAATGGTTCTCTTGCATTTCTGTGATCCACTTGGGTTTAACAAAAGAATAAGGACACTTGCTGTAATGAGATTTTCCTACCTTGTTTCACAATAATCCTTGCCACACCATATTTGTTTTTGAAGAGTACTTCTATTGCTGGTTTGGTTTTATGTAGACTGTGCTACAGACAAGATTTAAAAAAAATTTGATGGCTGTTGCAGTCAAGACAGGTCGATCATTCTGCTATCTAAGACACAGCAGCTTATCAGCAAACAGTATAAATTTGTCTAAAACTAATTGTGCCCTAAGGATGGAATTCCATGGCTTTTGCTAATGTGAATTGGAGACAGAAGGAATATCCTTGTTAAAAGGTAGGCTTTTTCTAAAAAGAGATTCAGTTTTTTATGCTGGCATTCTACTGAGTCATTCTGTGTAGTCCCACCTGTTTCTTCTGGGTCCTCTCCATGCATCTTAGACATGTTTTGCATTGATCCCCAGTTTTTTTCCAGTGTCATGCTCTCATGACCAGCTGAGACTGCTGTAGGCTGGCTGGCCTTGGCAAAAGAAGGTGGCTGTGACTCACAGCGCCCGCTTCCCCGCCCAACCCGAGTGACTGTCCCTGGCCCATTGCCCTGCTGTGTCAAAGAGTGAATTACCAGCTCTAACTGCTGCTCTTTGATTACTCCCCATGTTCTGCAAGTGCCTGGTTACTGTGACTCTAATAAAGCATGTTTGCCTGAGTTTCTTCATGGAGTTCTTGCTGGAGGACAGCGGTTTTCCCCATTTCATCAGTTGGCCAAACAAATGAGTGTGCTTCTAAGCTGGAGTGTATTAACAAATTATTCTCATGCCTGTCATTTTTCTTTTTCTCTTGCCTGTGTTCTTTTTTCAGATGACTAAGTCGGTTACTAACCCGGAAGAGTTGGGAGGACTTGCATCACAAATGACCAATGACTATGGGCATTTGGCTCTCCAGGGCCGAATGGCTGCAGCTACAGCAGAACCAGAGGAGGTCTGCCATTTTTAGGCCTCTTTATTCTCTGTACACGGTGGTGTCAACATGGGTGTTCTTGTACTGTAGGGAATACAATCAATAGCCAAGAGAAAGGGGTATTTACCTCACTCAGCTGCAGCAACATGTTTGCAGCCATTGCCAAACATACCGCTTGTATGATCAGAAAGATAACGGGTTTCAAACCATTGGGTAATGTGTTCTCTTTCCAATGTCTTTGTGATGACTCAAATGCAGTGAAGGCATTTTCACTGCCTTTGCTTTCTTATCCACTTCTGTACACCCACTCCCTATACTATCTGTGCTCTGTTTGATAGGCAAGCAAACACTACCTCAACCTCAACACTACCTCAACAACTACCTACAAACCTGCAAAAGATGCAATATTTTACTCAAGTGTAACTTTTTATGCTACAAACCTTGTTGTAAAAATTATCCAATCAGAGAACAGAAAGCTTTTGTCAAAACCTTAGTCCATCTTCACAAAGAAATAGCTTGCAATGATCGTGGACAATTCCATAGACTGGGTTAGATACTCCTAAGTTGTGGCTTTCACTTGCAGACAGCTTGCAAATACAAAGAAAGTTCTTAGTTATTTACTATACAGCTTTCCTTCCATCTCATATGTTTTGATGAATTACATAGGCTTTTTTATCTTGCTTGTAAGCCATATAACTTAGTGTCCTGAAATTGAGATACAGGCAACCAGCAGAAGCACAAGTATCTTGTTGATGGGACATCTCTCATACCTCAGAGTTCAAATGCCATGCAGGAGAAGGAGGTTCCCCGTGCAGCCTTACGCTCCTCCTGTTGACAGAGGAAGACAGGCTGTTGGCCTCATTTGAATTAATCTGTTACCCCAGTTTGTGCATATTGTCTGACCACAGTTAGAGAAATCCTTTCACCTCTCTCTTTTCATTGTGTGCCTCTGGTTATGGAGCATAGATGAACTTTGTCAAGATTAGGTGAGAAGGTATCTCACTGTCACCAGATGTATCTGATTATGCAGACAGAAGACTTTAAAAGAGTCCTTGACTTAGTAATTACATTCTACCACTGATAGACTACTTGAGTGTTTCGTGCTCAGTAGCTAAACGAAAAGCGACAACTTGCATTCAGCTTTATGTTGTTAAATTGAATTACCATTTCTGCATGTTACTTTCTGCCTGAAGTTGATATAATTTGATTGGTGATACTAATGGCTATGATTCCTGCTTACTTACTAATGACAGTACACATCTAAATGCCTAAATACATGCAGGTACTAAAACTATCACATTTCAAAATAGGAATGATACAGCTTATGCTGTAGTATTATTAATAAATCAGAAGTTGTGAGGGCAGGATCTTCCACATTTTGGTATTCTGCATGCATGTGGTCAGTTCTGGAGAGCTGAGACTTTGCCAGATTCAAAAACAGTAATTTAAGTTTTGACCCAGTTTCAGTGGTGAAGAGTAAATGTGGACTTTTTACCAATTGTGCATACCTTGAACACAGCTTATTGACAGTACTGGTCTGGGAGATGAAGTTGTGCTATTCAAATGTATGCAACATTTTTGGTTGAGTTGTGTGTGCTTGAACTATGTACACAACTTGGGGACACATGCTTTCTCTTTCCTGGGGTCCTGTTCACTAGTGCTCCTGTTTCATCAGTGAGCCTTTCATAGAGTTGTGCTACACAAGTAGAAGGTATTACAACTGTGCTCTATTTCTGATCTTTTCAGAGTATACCCATGGGCAGAATATTGGTAATAAATATCACCAGGGACTGTTCCCGTTTGTGTTGACATAATGTGCCAGCATGACATTTATTTAATCACTTTGCTCTTGCTTCCTTTATCCTTCTACCTCCTTTACCATCTAGATAGGGTTCCAGATCAGGACTCGGGTGCAGGAACTTGGCCATGGCTGTATCTTTCTTGTGCAAAAAGCTGGAGCTCTCCAGATTTGCCCTACAGACAGCTACACAAAAAGAGAGTTGATAGAATGTGCTCGTGCTGTCACAGAAAAGGTAAGACATTCCTCTGGTTTTTTCCAGCTTCCATCTGTAGCATAATACTGGCTGAATTACACTCAGTTCTTCATTTTTCAAGTGTTCAGTGCAGTTCAAATGCTAGATTAGGCCATGATTAGCCCTTCCTCATGTCTCATAATAAAACTGCTGCCTCATACCAGAGGGAGACTGGTCTAAAGCTAATCTCTAAGGCATGGGATGACACTTGTGCCTCATGAGGCACTCCCTTGGAAATATGAAGTCCATGTGGGTGGTCACAGTTACTGCGATGAGGTTGGTCAATGACATGTGATTTCATGTAGCCATGTCCTCCCCTTTTAAGACAGGGCCAAGCTAACACACTTAGAACTGCATCTTTAAACCATTTGGGCTTTCTTGATCTTTGGAAATGTCCACTTCAAATAGCCTGAGTAGCTCAGCTTTGCTGAAACTTTTTTGGTAGCCTCTCCTTTTGTTGGGCACAAACATAGAGAATCAAATGTCGGTTCATTTTAGATTTCACCAAGCATCACTTGTTCAGCCTGTGTTAGTGTGCTCTCAGCTGGACATATTTCCCACTGTGCCGTGGCCCGGGAGTATCCAAACTTAGGCATGGTAGTCAGTATCTTTTAAGAAGAGTTAAAGCTGATAAGGAGTCATAATCATAGGTACAACCTATTTGGGAACAACTTTGAATCTGAACAGACATCAGGAAGAGCTATACTGTTCAAAGTTGGTATCCATCTCCCCAGAGCCCCCATCTCCTTTCTTGCAAAAGCAGAATTTAGGGCCACAATATAGTATGAGAACAGCATCCCTGCTGCAGAGCATTCTAAGTACAGTGTTAATTAGATTAAATGGAGATCTCTAGCTTTTTTAGTTATCAATAATGTTGCTAGATATCAAGCCATATATTGTCTTTCTATGATTTTTCTATAAATATAACAGTATTTAGGGTCTGAATTCAAAGAGTCAATACTTCCTATTTCTATTCTGTTGAAGTTTGTATCAGTGTACTGGACATGACTCCTGGGGCACTTGAGGCCAATGTTTCTTTTCATGTCTTAGGGAAAGCAGAAGCTCTTGGTTCTGACATTTATCCTGGCAGAATTCACTGCCTTGCCTCTGACTCTGTTTCCAGGAAGTTTTAACTGATGTGCTTCATCCTGTGATGAAGGTCGCTTCGTTCTGTCTGAAAAGTGGACTTCCCAGCTGAAGTCCCCTTTAATTTGAGACAGCCTTTAGTCATCACAACGACTACTGCGCGAAGAGAGCAGATACGGCAAAGGGGAAGGAGAGATTTATTCAAGTTTGCAGAATGACTCCACAAAATGAATTGTTGATTCCAGTCATGTTCAAGAACTGTCTTAACTCAGTGTTCCGTAATGAGGCTTTCTTTTGCTGACCACCTTGTTGCTTTATGTTGTTTCCAGGTCTCCTTGGTGTTATCGGCCCTTCAAGCAGGAAACAAAGGCACACAAGCCTGTATTACTGCTGCTAGTGCTGTCTCTGGGATCATTGCAGACCTAGAC
>NW_009952711.1:1880250-1901137 GCF_000747805.2 Chaetura pelagica | reverse complement strand
GCCGAGAACAACGAATCATTTGCAGACCACAGGTCAGTGGAACTGAAAAAGATGGAAAAGCCCGTGCACAGGGGGGCAGTGGAAGCAGCAGAAATGACTGGCATGTGGAGACACTTCTTTACTTTTCTAGATTCCCATGAATGAAATTGAACAAGGCAGTGGAGTGAGAAGTAGGAACATTGGAATGTTAATACAGGACAGCAGACTGCAGTTTTGTTATTTCTTTGAGGAAAGAATTCTAAAAAGCTGGGAAACATCTTGCTGAGAGCACTTCCGCTAACAAACAGGAGCTGTAGCACTAGTTTGGCCTTTTTTTTAGTTCAACCTGTCTCATTGCATAGACTGCCATGTGCTGTTATTCCAGTAGTGAAAAACAGCTGTCTGTGACGTTGAAAAGGAATCTTTTATATGCTTTTTGCAACAGCTGTTCTTTGCTTGTCTGCCTGTTTGTCTTGCTAAATCAGGCTGATGGTTAATGCTGTTGTGGACAGCAGTGATAGAAACAGCACAGCTCTACCATGCGTTTTCCCTTTTGGCAGAGATAAGCCTGTTTTCCCTTCAAATAGCATCTGCAACCAATTAATCCCACAGTATTTTTCATCACATTGAGATTTGCTGCATCTGACTGTTACTTCCTTTGCTGTAAAAGCCAGAGCTTCACAGCCAAGGCACAGACTCTCTGCTTGGCAGCCTGGTTGGCCTATGCGACGCTTGCGTGGCTGCGTTTGTTTCCTGCCCAAGAAAGAGGAGCGATGCCGTGGTGTGTGAGCTGCTGCCATCGGGCAGACTGACCATCAGGGACATTGATACTGGTGTCAGTGATTTCCAGGCTGCCATGTTACATGAATATGCTTCTAGTTCTCAGTTAACTCCTTTGTGAAGTGCACACTCAGTGATTTCTTCTTAGACCCAAGTGTTGCTTTAGTTTCGTTGTCCTGACACATCAAAACATGTATATGGTGGGGGAAACCTTGACTGAAGTCACGTTCTCTGTTCCTTTTGCCTTTCTTGCTACTGCCTTCCTCACAAATAATAATTTTAGTTTCCTTACAGTATGCAGGTTAAGATGGAGGTTTGACAGCTGTTACTTTTCTCACAGCATGGCTGGATTTTGTTTTGGTGTTGAAAAGTAATGCTTTCTTCTGCTGCTGCCCTACCTCATTTCATTTTAAGATGGGGTCATTTTCATAAACTGCCTTGCCTCTAGCCCAAAATATCATGCTATTTAATAGCTGTCTTGTCTGTATTTTTTTTTACTGTGATATGGCCTGTGGTATATCATGAGTGAACACTAGCATGATGACTTAACATCAGCTCTTTTATATAGCTGTTAGTCACCATAACATTGAAACCACATTTTTTTCCTCTTCTCCTTTTCCACTTCCTTCCCTGCTTCCTCTTTTTTCTTTTTTTCTTTTTCTACAGGGAAAATATCCTGAAAACAGCAAAAGCTTTAGTTGAAGATACAAAATTGTTGGTCTCTGGTGCTGCCTCCAGTCAGGACAAGCTGGCCCAAGCAGCTCAGTCATCAGCTAACACCATCACTCAGCTTGCCGAGGTAGTAAAGCTGGGAGCAGCTAGCTTGGGATCCGACGATCCTGAAACACAGGTGAGATGTTTTAAGGTTTTTCTGATACTCTTAAAAGAGACCAGAGACAGTTTTCAGTTGGTAAGATTTTGTGGGACTTCTGCTTTTAAGCAACTGGGTAGAGTTCATCTCTTCTGGGACTTCTCTGGGTTTACTCCAACATCACTTTCCTCAGAGTGTACAGCGAAGAGGTTGAACCATTGAGTGGAACTAGACAAGCCTTTGTATAACACTTTTACTTTTATTTCATGGGTGTGTTCAAGCTGGGATGCTTTTGGCAAAGTATTTGTCTCATTCTCACTAAGTTGTGATTTGGCCCCTGACTCATCCCATTTTTGTTCTAACAAGCTGGAATGATTTAAAAGCTGCTTACCCAGCTTACAACTGGTTGTGTTATTTGTGTAGGCTAACCAGCTCTTGCCATTGTCCAGTAATATCTGAGTTCTTTGCATTTAACTCTGTAACTTCAGCCTTCACTAGAGATGATCTCAAATATTTCTTCAGTTGTTTGGGTCTTGGTGAATTGGAGGTTGGCAGGCATATTACAGGTGTGCCTGTGGTGGTACCAAATCAGTTTGAAAAAGCCTGATCATTTGCATAATGCTCTGAAAGGCTTGTGTATCCTGATTAGTTTGACAGACTGAACTTTCAAGATGTTTCTCTCTAGGAAGATACTGCTGGAAGCACTTTTTTTTTTTTTTTTTACGAGAAGGATTTCCACAAACTAGCAATATTTGCAAAACGTTTATCACACATTGTTTTTCTTTATGTGTAAAAGCTGAGAATACAGTACTTGGAATAAAAGCTATTGTGCACAAGTAATTATTTAGAGCAATTTTACATTGCCAGTTTGAAATGGTAGGTGCATTGTTGGTCTTAAATGAACTGTTCTGAATTCCAGCAAAATACTTAAAACATCTGAGTTTCTACTAGTGAAAGAGGGTAAAGGAGAACGAAATGGAGGACAGAATTATTCCAATAATACCCTAAAATAAGCCTGTTTTAGTGTCTGTATTATGTCTAGGACTTCTGTCTTTGAACTTGGGCTTAGGAGACTGTATCTCCAGAATTGACTTTTCCTGACTTTAAGACCAACCCATTTATTCAGCATTTAATTCTGTATAGCCTCTTACAGAGCTTCAGTTTCCTTTTCCCCAAAAGAACACCTTCCTCTTAACATCTAGCCGTGGCAAGTACATCTGATCTTTCAGTAGGTGGTTTCAGAGTTGGTACAAAACTCTAGCATTAGACTGTAAGCTTATAATCCATCTGTTTTCTTGCTCTCATCCTGCTTCCACCCAAAGGGCAAAGAACATAGAGAAAAGTAAACTTCCTCTTAGGGAAGCTTAGAGGGAGGAAATCCTACCTGCAATCATTGTTCCCATTTCTTCACAGGAAATGGTAACTTTTATAGCTCCTGACTGGTTTTATTAAATACTAGCTATCAACACAGCTTTTCCTCTTTCAGAATATTATGTTTTACTGGGGCAGGAGGAGGGTGGTTTTATCTGTGTACCAGTAGTAGATTTTGTTTAGCTGTGTCTAAAACTTGCCTCCTCACCCAGACTATTTCTTGCCAGAGGCTTATGGTCATTTCCCATTCCTTCAGGTTGTACTCATCAATGCTATCAAGGATGTTGCAAAGGCCCTTTCTGACCTCATTGGTGCTACCAAAGGAGCTGCCAGCAAGCCAGCAGATGATCCATCCATGTACCAGCTTAAAGGTGCTGCCAAGGTAAACCCGTATGCTTATATTTTATTTGAAAGTGTCTCTGCAATCACACTTGAGAGACATGCAAAGCTTGGATTTCAGCCATTGCTGATTGCCAGAGATCTCATATCTTTCTTTGTTTCATTAAGATCCTGAGATGATGCAGAAAAATAAGATGGTTTTGAGTTTCCATGAAGCTATCCGTTTTTGTAGGCTGCCGTACGACTTTTGTGTTTTTGATGGAAGAACAGTAATCTTTCTGAAGAGAAACTTCTTTATTTTAAAAGTTTGTGTTTGAGGGCAGGGTCTCCTTTAATCATGTTATAGACTACAATTTATCTGGTGTAAAGATGGTACTTAAATGCTACATTGTAAAAAATAACATGCTTACTTCTGCTTTCACATTGTTAGTGTCATGGTAGCGTCTTTCTTGGCTGGAAGCTCTTTTCAGCCTCATGTCAGTTGCATACCTGTAAGATCTGTGCCTCTCAAGAGCACAGTAAAAGTACATGGTTGAGGCACTGCTTGAAAAAATGACTGATCTAGTGAAGAAAAGGGGCTTCTCAGCTGTTCCTGCTCTGAAGAGCTCTTTCAAGTCATAATTGTCAAGAAGCTGGCCTCCGTCTCTTCTGTTTTCATTCTATCATTTGTGTCTCAACATACTGGGGCATGGGAAGGCTGTAGTTGTTACAGTGATAATCAGATTATTCTGCATCAGGACTCTTTGGTTTTCAACAGGAACAGTAACACTGATTCTCTCTTTGCACTGGGGCTTGAGTCTGGGGTTTTATCTGACTGTGGAGAATCTACTAGGTAAATTTCAAAAATAAATAGCATAGCTTGATTCACATCTTTTAGTTTGAAATGTAAGATGTGTGGGAAGACACTGACATAATCTGTGTAAGAGACCTACCCTGTTGCACATTTTCCATTTTTTGGTAACTTTTTTTGCCAGAACACTCGCACTTAGGATGGCATCACTCTGCAGTCAGTTGTGGTACATTTCTGCAACTTACAGGGAGCTTTCAGAAACTGACCCACATGGGATTTGGTATCTAGTCCCATAACAAGTACAGTTCATGAGCCTCTTAAGCCCTATTAGAAGTAATAATGCTACCTAGCTTAATTTGCCTTGCTTCATACTCTGCTGTTACTGAAAAATGGGAGGGAGGAATCACATGCTTCTGACTTCACCTCTCTCTTCTTCAGGTGATGGTAACTAATGTAACATCGCTTTTGAAGACTGTTAAAGCAGTAGAAGATGAAGCTACTCGAGGAACAAGAGCTCTTGAGGCCACAATTGAATATATCAAGCAGGAACTCACGGTACAGAACAAAATAGCCATTTGTGGCAGTTTTTGAAAGTATGCTCTTGCACTGCAACCAGCCTGTCCAGGCACTCCTCAAGCTGTGCTTCACTGCCTTACCAGGCGCTGGATGCAGTTGGGTTCCCTCTGCCTCTTGCCAGTCATCTCTGAAAGTACAATTACAGTGCTACTACAGGCCCCCACTTTGAGATCTGAGGTGCTCCTGTCATGTACAAATCTGGAAGTAACTGCTTCTTTGTTCTTCGGACATTTACTTTCACTACAGATACTGTTTCCAACTCAATGCCGTTCACGTTTTTTGATCCTGGCTTTGGTAGAGCCTCCCTATACTCATGCAGATCAACACTCCCACCTAGTTTGGTGTCATCTGCAGACTTACTGATGATACACTCTAGGTCCATATCAAGATCATCAATAAAGATGTTAAACAGTCCATTTTTATTTAAAAAAATAGACAGTCTTCAACAGAAAATATTTTGTATAGTCTGAATTTGCATTTCTTACTCTAACTGCACTGGCACAGTTTAGCCTTGTCAAGTGCTCACCCTAAAACATCTGTTTTTCCTCTTGTGAGCAATGCTGTTGGAAGGAACAGTAACTTTTTTATTTGTGTATCATTGTTAGGAATTTATACAGTATCTGCAGTGGTAAAAATTCCTGATTTCCTATCTGATCAGTAATGTTCTGTATGATATCCAGTGTTTATTACTGCCATGTATCCTCATGAAAACCTGTGCAGATTTGTCATTAATGGGTTGTACATGATCACAGCTGCTTTCTCAGTCTGGTTCATATCTCGGAAATGCTCCTCATCATCCTTTTTCCTTTTGTCAGCATTGCTGAGGAATCAGTCTGTGATGGTGGTGAGATCTCTTTCACAGACAGAGCAGTGGAGTACTGGGAAGAGGGTTGATAGGAAGCAAGGGTGGCAAGTAGGTGCTGAAGAAAATGCCTCACATTTGACTTGGAGCTCCAGGGACTGGATCTGAGCAATGTTGAGGGATTTCCTTCATGTATTTAACTAGACCTCATTTTTTACATTGCTTCCATTCCTGGAGACAGAAAGTAAAAAACTGATGAACTGGGAGCATGGGATCAGCCAAGCTCAGTTTTCTCCAGACATTTGCATCTGTAACCACTAGCCTGCTTAGGTTGCCCTTTGTGTAGTCAAGAAATCTCTCCTGATTGTGCGCTCCAAATTGCCGCTGCACAGTTAAAAAAATGGCAAGCAAATACACACTAAAGCTTGGGAAAAGGAATTACAAGAGAAGAGTGATGTTACCCAGCTCTTATTACCTTCATAGTACCACAGTTTGTCTATTCCAGTATTGGTGAAAACAGTGTGCCCTGTCAGATAATTTGAACTATTTTCACATGATTCACCCTGCAACGTTGTATCTTTAGGTTTCCAAGGGAGACTAAGTATAGCATAAGAGACAATGCTCCACCTCCACTTTAAGAGACATTTGAGTATTTTAGTGATATTCTTAGTCTGTCCTGCTTTGTGCAGCAAAAAGGGCTTGGTAGGGCCCAGCCTTTGCAGGGGAAGGATTTCTTAGTGTGAGCAGACCAGCTGAAGCAGCAGTCAGGATGAAGAAAGAATATCATTACATGAATATTCATTATTTTGATCCTGAAACCTTCTGAACAGCTGTCTGTAACTAACTGTCATCCAGGTAGATAAATGACAGATGAGATTAATGGGTTAACCTTTCTTTGTATGCTTTCCTCAGCTTATTGTTGCTCGCTGCTGTCTCTAGGTGAGCAGGCTTATCAGGACCAGGCTCATGACAAGCAAGAATAATATTCAAGTACTCCATATATGTCTAATTTCCTGCTGTTCAAAGGCTACTTCCAGTTGCTGTCTCTTTCGTGGTTGTTCTGCTTTGACTTGAATGGTATCAGGCTTTCCTTCTGCTTTCACTTTTAGGTGTTTCAGTCCAGCCAGGTTCCAGAAAACACATCATCACCTGAAGAATCAATCCGGATGACGAAAGGAATCACCATGGCAACTGCCAAAGCTGTTGCAGCTGGGAACTCATGCAGACAGGAGGATGTGATTGCCACAGCAAATCTGAGCCGCAAAGCAGTATCTGACATGTTAACAGCTTGTAAGGTAAAGATTTGGTTCCTTGCCTAAGACTGATCTTGTTGTGTTTGCATGTCTCTATGTCCCTTGAATGTTATGGTTTCTATTCATTTTTCTGTGTATTAATGCTCTGGTTTTCAGATGAGAAAATGGTTATGGTAATTTTAAGGGAATGTCTCTTTCGATTTTCTGTGCTATGCACAAAAAAAGAAGGAGCTCTAATATTGACTATTTTCTTGTAAAAACTGGAAGTTTTATTTGACCTGAAATTTTCTAGTTTTCAGTCTCCTATTAAACTGGAAGACAGTTTGTGCAAGTGGCAGAATATACAGATAATTCTGTTGTCACAAATATGATTTCAGTATTTCTAGGAACAGTGAAAGAATAGTGAAAGGAATCACTCAAATCTGGTTTTGGTAGTCCTCTGCCCCTTAACCACACCTATTGGTTTGCTTGATTTCTTCTGTTCCTTTCAAAAATGTTTTATTTTTGCACTAAAAATATTGGTATCCTGTTTTCTAGACTAGCTTGAGCTAGACAACTTTCAAAAACTGACTTGCAGAACTGGGGGGAAAAGCATGTGTCATAAAAATGGCTATTAAACCATTTGGCTTGGTTGTGATGATAAAAAAGATCTAGGCTTGCATTGAAAAAAATAGAATGATAAAGATGTTGTTTCTTTTCATCTTCAGTAGTAACACAGAAGTGCCTTTTCCTGTAAATTGTATTTATATACTTTTGCTTTTATATGTATGGAAGTTGATGGTAAAATAATGGTGCTCTCTGTGAGGTCTCTGATTTTCAGGATTTGGTCAAATCCAAACTGCCTGTCTCAGTTCAAGACTAATTTCTAGCCTAATATTGCCCAGGTGGAAGGGTTAATTTTGTTCTGAAAATGGTCCTCATACAAAAGTGCAAGTTTTAATGTAACTTAGAACTGGATGAATGTAGCTTATTATTTTGACTTGTTTTTCTGACAGGTTTTTTAGTGTCTGAAAGCCGTCGACCACTTTGCATCTTCACATTTTGATTCTGTCCTCTCCACTTAATAAATTCAGAATGTCAACAAAACCAAGCAGCTCTAATTTGCATGGGAAAACTGTGCAACTTCAATAAGAACTACAATAGCCTAGTATGTATTAAATGCAGTCCAGTTAATTGAAACTTCTAAGGGATGCTAAGAGCAGTTGATACTTGTGAAATGTTCTGACAAACCAATTCATGAATTCAGATGCTGAGGCACACTAAATATCCTTTGTTGTTTGGAAGTGGCTGGTGCAGACACTTTGTTTCCATCTCTCTAAACAGGCGGCAAATTCTCAGTAACAGAATTCTTTGTTTCCAAAAATTTTATAAACACATTCACATATATAGCCAAATAGGTAAGGTTGAACGTTTAGTTATGAACATTCATATTTTTGTGTTTACATTTGCTCTAAGTTAATGTAATGTTTGGGGGTTTTTGCATTACTAGCAGTTACAGGATGAAACTTCTTGCAAACTGAACAATGGAGGTCTAGGGTGCTGGAAAAGCTTTCATTATCTCCTTCACCACAAAAGAAATCTACAGAAGGAAAATAGCTGAGTATCATTTTACTTACCTGTGAGGATACACTGACAAGGAGCCTTTCTCAGACAATTTTCTCCTCTATGAATTAGGTTCCCCTAATCTAAATTAATAAGAAACCCTCACAATTAATAGCAAACTTGCTATCATATGGCTTAGATGAGTAAAAGCGAAGGTTTAAGCTCTAGTATTATCTTGCCTAGCTTTCCTAAAATTAAGAGCAGTTATTGGCCAAACAGGAATAATAATCTCTTAATTTTAAGTACTATCTAAAATGTATTACAAAATAGCTGTGTCATTTAACAAAGTCTTTAAATAATCAGTTTGTACCAGACTTCAATTTAGAAAACCCTGTTTCTGCAAACTGCTCAGAGACTTAGAAATCTTACACCATTAATTTCTATAAATTGATTGCTCTATCAGGTATTTCCATGATAAGTCAAGTCCCTTGAATTTTAGGGGTAGGAAGCAGCAGTCTTAGTCTGACTATGCCATAAAAGCTGTGCAATGCAGTGCAACTTGGGTTTTGTGACATTTGATAAATAGTGCTTCTAGTGTGATTAAGCTAAGCAGTGACAAATAATCAGATTTTTACATCCTTTTAACTAAAGTAAAATTGTGTGTCTATGATCTATGGTAGAATTGTACAGAACATATCTCAGACTTCCCTTGTGTCAGGAATTTGAATTTCAGTTCTATTTCATTGCCAGCTGTTAAAGGCAAGTAGTATAAGGGATTTGACGTCTTAGCAGTCATATATATATGCTTGTGCTTGTTCTGCTATACATGCATTTACAGTCCTCATTACTCATTCTATGCTTATAAGTAGATGTCATGTCAAAAGACAACAAAGTTGATTACTGCAGGATATAATGAACCAAGGCAATGCTCATTTAAGTCAGTGGAAACACTGTAATTAAATTTACTGAAGGTTAGAGCAGGCCCTAAGATGATAATTTCTGTCTGTTACCTATTTGTATAGAATAATGACTGTGCAGTGAGTAACCTATGTGTAATGTCAGGATTTTAATGATTGCTGTTGAAAAAGAAGCAGGTATGAAAGGTCTATCAAAATCATAGAAAATAATTTAAGTGAGTAATGACTTAGATTGTTGTGTAGCCTGTAGATTGAGGGAAATGATTACCTGCCTTTTCTTAGCTCTCATGAGACTGCATCTACAGTGCTGTGTCCAGCTTTGGACACAAAGAAAGAAAGGCACTGATTAAACTGGAGCAGACTCAGCAGAGCTCACCCAGATGGCTGGGGCTGGAGCACATGCCCTGTGAGGAGGTGCTGAAAAACTGCCTCTTCAGCCCGGATAAAAGATGAGTTTGGGGGGACCCGAGAGCAGCTCTCTAAAACCTACTGGGACATTGAGAAGACACAACATTGGGCTATTTACTTGAGGTGCATGGCAGGGGAGGGAAACAGCAGTCAAAAATTGGAACATAGGAACTTCCAATTATTCTGTTATGGGGATAATTAAGTGTTGAGGTGGGAGGTTAAAGAGAACATGAAATCTCCATTTTTCGACAATATCTCAGTACATTTTACCTCCACAAGCTATTTATCAGTGCTAATGGCCTAGAAGTTGTAGTAGTAGAGTCAGGTGGTGCTTGCTGCCTTACTGTTTTGAAAGCATAAAAGTTTTGGAGAAAAGATGAGGGCTTATAGAGAAGACTCAGCGTGAGTAAACAAATGTGTGTTCTGCATCCTCAGACACGTTTGAGGAGCTTCAGCAGGCTTTCTGTGAAAGTCTGGGAAAGTAACATTTCTGTGCAAGTCCTAGCTGGTAGAAAGAGGTTTCTGTTGGGATATTTCTGGGTTAGAAACAAGTCTTCTTAAAGTTTCTTTATCACCTCTTTACTCTGCTGTGAAGCACATGGTTTGTTTTAAGAATTACTGAACCTTAAAATGTTCCAAATATATTCTGGCATCAGTCTTGGTTGTGTATGCAAAGTATAAAAGGAAGTTTATATTTCCCTCCTACAGAATTTTGCTCTAATTAAATGTGTAATGATATTTCAGAGCAGAAGAGGCATATTAGGGTGCTTACAATGTATTCATATGAAACACTGAAAACTTCTGCCTGTTTGAAAATGAAAAATCAGCTTCTGGATTTTTTGGGCCTCTGGAATTTGTTTGAAGTATGCTGAAGATGAGGCGAATCCTATCCTGTTTCCCCCTCTCTCCTTTCCCTTCAGTGTTTTGACAAGATGAACAGATGAAGGTGGCTAGCTGAGAGCCAGTTTTGTGTTCTCCTAATGTTGAACTTCCCGGCAGAGGGAGCCCATAGACCAGCTCCAGGCTCAGCTGAGGCCAGTGCTTGCGGGAGATGCTGAGGGTTGCAAAATAAGTGAGCAGTGAGGTAATGCCCCGGCCTAATGGAAGATATGAGGCTGCAGGGAAGATATTCTGAGAGAGGAAATGCTAATTTTAAAGATTTTTAGGCGTTTTTCCAAAAACTAGCACTTCTGTTCAATAAAAAAGTTCCCTATAAGCTTATTTTAGAAAATACAAGGCTTGAAGAAGCTGCAGTTTTTATTAAAAATGAAATAGTTCAATTAGTCAGGTCTGTGTCAGATGCCAGACATTATGCTTAGCAGAAATCCTTACTAAGTCAAAGATATGACTCTGGTGTTGCTTATCTTTATTGAGACATGGTTCCAGCACTTCCTATGGGTGTATCAAATCCCTATGGTCAAGCTAAAACCATTAGTAAGCTCTTATAGTGTGTTCTCAGATAACAAAAAGCAGCTAACACCTTTTTTGGGGGTGTGTTGGTTGGGTTTTGTTTCTGTCACGTAGAATAATGATATCCTGGCACTTCCATAGCACTTTTCATCTGCCATTTGCAAAGTTTTCTGCAAGGAGCAAACTACTATCTTTATCTTGCAGAACAGAGATGGAGAAGTGAGAGACTTGCGTTTGATCCACACACTGGGCTGGTTGTGGACTTCTGGTTGGCCCAAAGTCTTTTTGGGCCAGCTCAGCGATCTGGTCTCCAAACCAGATAGCCATCTCTGCTTTTATTCCTTGGTGGTAGATTGTACAGGCTTATAAAAAATAAATAAATAAATTGGTCTTAGTATATTTCTAAACCTGTAAAATGTAAACAGCCGTTTTGTGAGTGGCAAAACTACACCTAGAATTTTATATTTGTTCGTGATAAAAGAAGAGCCACAATGGCATAACATTTGCACTGTAGAACAACATACACAACCCAAGAGCCTGTTCCTGCTTCAAGATGTTTCCCAAGTGATATATTTTCATAAGAGGGTATCATAAATCCTCCTGTATTTTCAAATTATTCTTAAGGGGTTTCTCTATTTTTTTTTTTCTCAACGGGCAAAAAGATGCACACCAGGACAGGAGGATGTGCTGATAAAAGGAATTGTTCCTACCTGATGCCATTCTCAGAACTGGATCTGCTGCTTTTCCAGTGCAGTTTGTTTTATACCTTTGCCCCTATCTTTTCTGTGTTCACCTCCTCCTGTGGGAGCATTTTAGGGGGACTGATGTAATTTTGTCTCCTCAGCAAGCATCATACCACCCAGATGTGAGTGAAGAAGTTCGAGAGAGAGCCCTGCGCTTTGGAACAGAATGTACCCTGGGATACTTGGAACTCCTGGAACATGTTCTCCTGGTAAGGAGGAATCTGCATGCATATGCTGGACCTCTTCCAACAAGTGTAAGATCTCGGACCTCTTTCTACAGTGGCTGCTAGGGACACATTTTTATCAGTTTGCCACAAGATTATGAACAATTTTGTTATTCAGGAAAAGCAAGCTAAAGTAAACTCAGTACTTCAGCTCAAACTGTGAGACAGAAGGACGAGTGTAAGTACTGAAATGGAACTGAACTGGATCTGAAAGGATCAGATCTGGAGGCAGTGTATGTCCTGAGCTAAAAATGGTGCCTGACAAAGAAATTAAATAAGACACTTCAGTATTTTTAAAGCTAACTACAAATATTAGGCACACTCCTGTCCCCCAGACTAAAGAGATTATGTAATCTTTATGAAAGAGTTTTACATGCCTTTTGCAATCTTGATTCCAGGAAAACAAACCTACTTTTTGCCATTTCAAAACCCCAAGCCTGTGCTGCCTCATGAAGAGTTATCCAATCCATGCCAGACATGACACCCCCAAAAGTATCTGCATAAAGCTTGTCCACTCAAATTCAAACTCAAGAATCCTCCTGTAAGTTGGCAGGCAACCAGTTCACCCATACATTGAATGGCAGCTGCAAAGAGAGTTTCTTGTGTGACAGTTCTCACATGGCAAAGTTAAGAAAATGGTTTAGTCAAAGTAAGGGGTTAGGCATTTGACTGCAAAATGAAAAACATGCTTACAAAAAGATAAAATGAATTTTCAATGTACATGTAGTTTTCAGAACTACTTTGCAAGGGAGTGTTTTAAAAACATTAAGAAAATGCACCCCTGCATATGAGTCCAAAAACTCAACCTTTTGTTTTGCTCTTAAATCTATGTATCTGTCACACTCAGAAACAGTTTTTAAGTATAAAATAATTTCCAGAACTTAATATTTTTTTCTTCTTATAGTATGGTAATTGAAAAGGCAAATACTGTTCCGGTTCAGGGGAAGAATTCAGCTTCACTGTCTGAATGTCTGATTGTTTTCCATTTGACGAAGCATAGTTTAATAGTTGATGCAAATTCAGTTCAGAGGTGTGTGTCTCCCCCTTCCATTTGTGGGTTGTGCCCAGGGTTGGCATTTTCACTGTGTTCACCATTGCTGATTTTTTTTCCAGAACAGGCAACAAGCAGTAGGCTGCAGAACTCTGCAATTCTGTTTCTTAGGAATAGTGGCCAATCAGTTTGTTAATACTAGAAATCAGCTCCTCTCCAGCAGTTTAGAAAGACTAAACCTGATGCCGAAGTATAGTGACTTCAATACCTGAGAACGTAGTGCTAAAGCTGCGTTTTCCTCCCACATGCTCACACATGAGCCTCTGTTTTGGAGAATTCTGTCCTAGTTTTAGTACTAGAGCTTTCAGACGGTATTGTCAGTTCCTGCAGAAATGCAAGACAATGCCCCTTTCCTAGTATGGATCAGACATTGCAGAGTAAGCCTTTGCTCCAAGCGATTCACTAACAGTTGCACTTCTCTCACTGGGCTTGTTTCCTCTCAGCTGATTGCTGTATAAAATAAAACTTGGAAGAGTGTGTGGGAATGTTCCAGCATTCTGTGGAATCCTTACTAATGAAGCCTTATTAATATACAGTATTATGTTTTCTTTTTCTCTAGATACTTCAAAAAGCAACTCCAGAACTAAAGCATCAGTTGGCCTCTTTCTCCAAGCGGGTTGCTGGTGCTGTCACAGAGCTCATCCAGTCAGCAGAAGCAATGAAAGGTGAGCTGGGCAGCCTGGCTTTTCACTCTAGAGATGATAATCTGTCAATTTTGTCATTTCCATAAAACCCAAAAAGTAACAAAAATCCTTTTGGTATGTGTGTATGTAGTACTGGCATGTACCTACTTTTACTATTTTAATTTCTCTGCTAGCATTTACTTGTTCACAGTGTTGTTAAATGTGTCTGTCTGACCATCTCCTGCTTCATATGATTGGTCATAAGTTGTGTCTAAATCATGTGGCCTTTGAAGATGGAACCATTGAGCAGAGCACTTGAGGCACAGTAGCAGAAAACAAAATATCACTTTTCTTGAAGTGCTGGCTGAGTTGTAATTGGATGGCTGGTTCCTTTCCTTATACTCATGTTTGTTCAGTCAAAGTAAGTCCTTTGCTTTGCAGTGATGGTTGCTTTCCAACTTCAAATAAAAAGGGACACCATCATCTTTTTGAATTAATACTGAGCCTCTAGCAATTATGTAATTTTTTTGTTGAGTACTTACAGTCCTCTGTCTAGGTCCTGCTGTGACAAAATATGTTAATGAAACAATGGGACTTCAGACAGTTGTGGTCTGGATCATTTCCTGAATTTTTAGAATTTAACAACTTCTGGACAAAATGAAGAACAGAAAATTATTCAACCTCTGTGCGAAGTTTGTTTGGATGGTTTTTTTTATGATTTCTCCACTCTAGAGCTTTCTTTTGGCACAGGCAGAGATGGAATCTAATTTTCAGGTTGCTTCAGAAAGAACTATCTGTGCCAGTCTCCCCTGTCCTGGAGTCTGCTGTGTTTCTCAGTTTGTGCTTCTCACCTCGTACAGCAAACAGCTTCTGCCACAGTCAGTGTCCTTTACAGTAGATCTGTGATTTATTCCCAGGAAAGATGAAAACAATTAATTCTGTGAGCTACAGAATAATGAAGTCTGATATCCTAAGTATTTATCTTGTTGAGCTCATGTGGCAGTGTTTCCATGAAGGAAAATAGCTGAAGCAACTTGTAGAAACTAAATATTTTTGAGACTGCTGCAGATACACTTTAAATGAATGAATTTGATTCATTAAGGGTAGACAGAATTGTACTTAGATATGCACACACACACAGTGACCTGCTTTCACACAAACAGCATGAGCCTGTTTTCCTTAGGGAATGAAACTAAAAATATAGACTAGAATAAAACAGTTCCAGTTGCAAGTGGCCTGCAATGATCATCTAGTCCAACTGCCTGACCACTTCAGAGCTGGTGACAAGTTAAAGCATGTTTTTAAGGGTATTGTCCAAATGCCTCTTAAACACTGACAGGCTTTGGGTCATCAACCACCTATTCAGGAAGCCAGCCTATGTGGCTATGGGATTCAGGATGGTTGGACTCAGTGATGCTTATGAGTCCTTCCAACTTGAGACATTTGATGATTCTAAATATAAATTCAGCACTGAAATAAGCAATTAATTCCATTGCTTAGCAGAAGTTCTATTTTCTGATATTTTTCGCAGATACTGGCTTCCTTAGTAAAATTTTTAGCCAGTGATGCATGCAAATTCTTATGATGACAGTTCTAACATTCTACATTTTAAATTATAAGAATGGTGTTATTAAATATTAGACCACTACTGCTGAAGAGCTTCTACTGCTAGATTTAACGGGTACTTCAGCCTAAAGAAATCTTCACAGAAAGGCATAGGAGCAGTCTGATCTCATAGGTAATAGAATGCTACAGGAAAATATTTTCAGTAAAGCATTCTAATAACTTTTTTATTCTGCCCCACAGCCCCCCTCCAACAAAAGCTTCTAGTAAATTCATATTTGTTCAATCATTTTTTCCTAAGCTAGACCAGAGAACACTACACTCATTTTTCTGGTACTCTGTGTAATACATACTGCATGTTTTTCTCAGTTATTTGCTGCTTGTAGCAGTACACATTTCTTAGAGAAGAAACCTGACTAAACACTTCCCTTATATGGGAATTCCTTATTATTTTCTTGTTTGGGGTTTTTTTTCCTCCATGTTTTAATGTAGTTCTTCAGTTTCATATATCAGTGATCTAAATTATGCTTTTTCCCTGTTCAGGTATGAATTTAGAAGTTTTCTTTCTGGTTTCCTTTTCTTTCTCCATCTGATTTTCCTTTTGGCTTTTTCATTGCTTCCTTCAATCCAGAACATGAATGCTTTCTGAATTTTGTCATCCAGAGAACAATGTTATGAAATTGCAAATAATAATAATGTGTTGAGAACTTCCAAAAATCTGAGATCACCTCCAGCTAAGTATTCATTTTGCAGACCTGTAAAATACCTTTGAGCCAACAAAATGCCAAAAACTCAGTACAGCCAATTCAACCTCCCACTCCCATGCCCTCCAGCCCCCCCCCCCAAAAGAAAAAAAGAAAAGAAAAAAAAAAAAAGTTGACCTTTGGATATGGTACAGAAACTGCTTTGGCTTTCTCTACATTGCTGTCAGAAACACATTGCCAAACAGGTGGTTTCTTCAGTCAATGCTAGCTTCATCTCTAGCCACTGTCAAAAAAGAGACTCTGAGAAGTGTGCTGTGGGTGATTCTGTTGTCTATAAAATGTTCTATTTGTGAATGTACTTCTCAGTGTAAATTACAAGTCGGTCAAGTTAGAAACTAGTGACAGCTAGTTTTGTTCCCAGTATGCACAATATCCCTTTTTGAAGCTGCTTCACTTACAGTTCTTAATTATGTTACTTGCATAACTGAATCGTCCAGCTAAATACTTCAGTACATTTTTCACTCTGACATTTTGCTCTCAGTGGCATAAGCTGCAGTATTTTTATGCTATTATGGCACTAAAATCAGCTTTCTCCCATGTGCATTCTATATTTGACACTTGAAGTGTGATTGTAAATCACCCTGTGTGAATGGCAGCTCAGGGTGACACTGAAGTTATTGTCTTGGTCTCCATTAATTTCAGGGACAGAGTGGGTGGATCCAGAAGACCCAACAGTCATTGCGGAGACAGAGCTACTAGGGGCTGCAGCATCAATTGAGGCTGCAGCAAAGAAGTTAGAGCAGCTGAAACCAAGAGCCAAGCCAAAGGTGAGTGTCCATCCCCATTGATTCTTTGAAGTTAATAAAGCAGAAGACGCATATAGCCCATATGTGGGTGCATGCTTTGTTACTGTCCCTGATAACTGGTATAAACAATCAAACCCTGCATCAATCTCAGTGCTACTAGATACTGCAGTGGATGCGACCTACCCCTGAAGGAAGAGGGTAAAAAGATTCTTTTCAGGGAGTGACTCAAGTGCCAGCCATGAGCAAGCAAAGGAAGAAAAAGGTAGAAATTATGTGAAGAATTACAGTATCATTAGTGTTGTTTGTTTACTTTTCTGTTCCAAACACATTATACTGATGTGGAAAGTCACTCTCACTTGCTTTCCTTAAGACCCTTTGTTCTCATCTGAATATGTGTAGTATATCTGGAGAAAGCAGCAGTAACACAGAAGCATTCAGCAGAATGCAAAAGACCTTCAGGGTTTTCTAAGATTAAAACTGTAACATTTTAGGCTGTGCTAAAAGAGTAGCTGCTTCAGTATCAAATCAGATATGTCATATGACCATTTCTATTTAATTTTCCTGAAGAAAAATGAACTATAGTTCATTATGAAAGCAAGTAATCTTGCATGTTGCCAGGTCATTTCAAATGTGTCTCTGAATATATTACATAAAATGAAGCTGTCCATTTTCACACATGGTACTGAGGGAATGAAAGAAGCTGCAGTTATTTGTGATTGTATTCATAGCTCATGTGGCTGGACCACAGAAAAATGCTACCTTTTGCCTAGTGTGAAATAACAGGCAGGTTTCAGAAGAAATGACCATGCTGCCAAGAATAGCATCTCTAAGATGAAAATCATGCTTTGGCTATGTAATTGACTTCTGGAAAGGACTACATATCTATTTCCCTGTTTTTGCTGCTTTATAGGTGCAAAACTGTTTTCTAAGTTAAGCTAATGAGAAGTCTTTCTATAAAGCAGGGCCTCAAGAACATTCAGTGTTGGATGATTGTTTTCAGTGTGGGATGATATGTTGTCACTCAGGAACACCAGATTAAATAGTTCTTGGTAGCTTCAGTTTTTGAGGACTTCCCACCCCCTGCCCCCTTTGCTTAGTAATGGAAATAAATGAGCTCATGAAAAAGAAAAAAAATGCTCTTTGTCCTGCATTTTTTAACAAGTACATCCATTTTGTTTATAAAGAAAAATGGTCCTTTATAATGAGATTCTACAGAGCACAGGCTGAGTGAGGAGAGGAAGAGTCCTCCTTCACCTTTTCTATACAATCACTGCACAATAGCATATGTGTGTTGCCTAGTAACCATGGAGCAGTTTCCCCCCAACGTCTAAGCCAGGGTCATTGTAATTTCCCAGTGAATACAGATCTCACACCTGCTTCTCATTTAACATGTTAATTTGAGTACCCAGTCTGCGGGTGATGTATTGGTCTGTTTATTTGTAATTTTCTGAAACTAAGATTCATATCCAACTGTTTAATTTGGGATTTAAACAGTCTTTACATCCTTTTTGAGATGTTTAAACCCTTTCACAATATGGATTGTATTACATCTCAAAGGTACTAGGAAAGTCAGAGTGGCTCAAATACCACTTTTTTTCTACTGAAGACTTGTAGCTTGTATCCTCCCAGAGTAGGATTTCCTGCTTTGAACAAGCTCTGTCTTTCTGATCCTCATTTCTAACATAGATGGTGTTGTAGTGTGAATGCCTAGACTAGGTAAGGGGGTTGATAAAACTGAGTTTCTTATGCTTAGTCTATGAAATACAAGAATAGTAGCTAACTTCTACAGAGGAACAGACCACTGGTGCAGCTAGACCAATATCCTGCTTTGGTAACTAATCATCATTAAGTGAACTGGCATACAAGTCAGTTGGTAACTTCAGAATACAAGTTAGTTGGTAACTTCAGAATAATCTGCCTGCAGGAAATCCATATCTTCATCATTATTAATTGGTGGTTGGTTTTCTACTTCTAGGTAAGCTTCTGTTATTCAGGCAGGGAGTGGGAGTCATTTGATTTAGGCTTGAAATCTTCATCTTTGTATGTTCCAGTTTGCCTGTTACTTCTAAAGCAAAATCAATAGTTGAAGGTAGAGTTCTTTCTTGTTTGTTCCACTATCTTAATTTTTTTAAACTTTTGGATTTTTTAATTCCTCTCTCTTCCTTGTTTTCTCTTTGCATTTTTGCACTTATCATATCCCCTTAATGTCTTAGACTGAGACCCACAGCATGATCTCTTCATTTTCCACTACTGGGTACCATCTAATCCCAGAGAACAGTCTCTAGTAGGACAGAGACCTGATAACTGCTGCCCGTGTTTTATTGATGATGTATATTCAGTTTGCTTTAAATCCTGGTCTTTTGGCTGCTGTTGAGTGTGCTCCTAAAATGCCTAGTCCACTAGCCCACTGTCCCATTGATACCCTGTTAATACCTGTCTTCTGAACTTTTATATTGCAAATGCCTTGAGAACTCTAGGTGTTGTTACTCCTCCCTCTAATACAAAACTTGTTCAGTATTATTCCCATAGCAGTGTTCAAGCACTGCACTGTGAAGCAATGAGATCTTTATTGTTTATTAAGCAAGTCTTGGCTGGTGGATTTCCTTTACACTTTACACTTTACAATTACACTTTTATTGAGTGTGGACTAATTTTTTCCCTGTTTTCTGTTTTTGGAGGGTCAGGTGTCTTGCAATGCAGCCACATATTCCTCCTGTTATGCAAATAAGCCACTGGCTGTAAAATAACCTCTAAAATCAGCAATTTGTTAAAGAAAGACATTTTCTCTAATAAAAACTTTATGCTTCACTAATACTAGAAAAAGAACACTTAAGGGAAAAGGTGCAGTAGATGAGGTACAATGGCAGAGAGCATTGTTGCACCTACCCCATTCCGTTGGTATGCTCTTCATGCTTCTGTGCAGTCTTGTACCTTCAAACACAAGGCAGTAAGAGTTCCTTGCTGTTAGCTTTCTGTAGTTTGTCCTTTTATTTTCCCCAAGATGAATCAAACCTGGATGCCTTTTTCTGCAGGACTCTGTGTGATATGTTTGATATATTAGGTTGTTATTTAATCCAACTATATATCAAACATATTCCTACAGTGTCCTGCCCTGTCTCCGGGGGTTTTAACATAGTAGAAGGCAATATGAATTCACTCTCAAGCAGGTTTAGAAGACTTCCTGCAGACTCCTGGTCTTATCTGATTTAAAATATATACATGAAGGGCTTCTTTAGCTGTAGAGTTGGTCTTTGAGGGACATTCAGGGTTGTGTAGGGCCTTTTATGACAGTGAGCAGCAGCTGTGCCAAGAATTGATTTCACTGAAATGATTATTGTGTGTTCCAAACCCATATTGGTTTTCTCTTTATGAAACAGGAGATGAGAGCTGCTTCAAAATAGAATTGTTTGTCTTCTGTAATTTATTTCTACTATTTAGCAATGAGATTGGGGGCTTCTTTGTTCTCCTTTTTTTTTTAATTGCACAACCCACTTTTCCAGGCTATTTCATGCTATGGACTTTGTATCTAGTCTAAGAATTTTGATTTGTCTGTTCTTGTGACTTCATATTCCAATCCATTTATACCCATGCTCAGTCAGTAACAGCTTATTAGTTTAAGCTTGTGGAAAAAGAGATGCTGATCTTCATGGGGGCTACTTGAGGAGGGAGAAGCTAATCAATTGTCTCACAGATCTGCTTTCTGAAGAAACCAAAGTAGCTAACAGAAATTAAAGTAACTAAAATTTTACAAGGTGAAAATTTTCTGCCAGATTAGTTCCTAACTTGGTTCATGAAGGCTGTGAACTGACACACATTGTGAGGGTAGTGTTGATAAGTGTGAACTTAACAGTTCAAGCAGACACTCTTTGATAATGGGAATGGGTAGAAGAATTATTTCTCTTCTAGGGCATTTTGCTATATTCAGTCTTGGACTGCTACGTGTCCTTATTGCTAATGAATGTAGGGATACATCCCACAGGGCTGACTGAGTATTGTGCCTACCTTACTTTTCACACATGAGCATCCAGCCCATAGCTGTTATACCTGAGAATGCTGAAGGGAAAACTGCAGGGCAGGACTAGAAAAGCAGGATTTGTTAGAAAGGTTGAAAACTCAACAGAAGTTCCACAGTTTGAGTGCTGTGTAAGGCTGCTTCAAAGATGCTCTATCTATGGAGATACTAAGGTTTAGCTAC
>NW_009952711.1:1870923-1880232 GCF_000747805.2 Chaetura pelagica | reverse complement strand
TTGTCTTCCTGCTGAGCTTTCCCAGCTGCTCCAGTATGGAAATTAATCCAGCCATTGTACAATAGTATTCTCAGTACTGCAAGAATTTATTTCTCTGAATTCCTTTTGAAAGTAATAATTTTTGTGTAGCACTAATGTGCAGTATTTGCCCACTCTCTACACTGAACTGAGTTCAAACAGCTACTTTTCAGCTTCTTTTTGGTGACTGCTTTTTCACATCTTGAATACCATCTGGGCACATACATAACTGCCTAGTGGATCAGGATATGGACATGGGCATTTTATCAAACTTTACAGAAAGATGACACCTCCTTTATAATAAATAGGCAGATACTGAAATCCTCACGTAAGTTTGAATTCCTGACAATGCTGACATATGAAGAATACTGCACATGATCTATTCTGTTATGTTGGAAATGAAAATTTAAAAATTCTCAGTAACGGAGTTGGACAAAAGTCAAAGTGCAGTATCAGTCTCTTAAATTGACTGTCATCCAGTGGTACTTTTGTTGATACTTCAGTTTAAGTCTTTAGTCAACCAAAATGTAAGTTAACAATGCATCTAGTTTAATTATGAAATCTGATAGTCTAAGTTCCATTTAATCACTTTAGTTTTATGTTGTTGTGATTGAAGTAAGAGTTTTATAACTAAGACTTGCAGCCTATTGCATGAATTGAGGACCAACGTGCTTACACTTAGATACAATAATGCTAATGATGTTACATTGCAAGCACTGCCAAAAATTCATGTGAAACACGACTTGCTTACTTTACAAAGCAAGTTCTTATTCTCTTATTACAAAGACACATGCTTCAGTGGACGGGGTTAGCCCAACATCAAGGCAAGAGAAATACTTTATTGAATTAGGTGGCTTTCCCTAAAGGATGAGAAAAACTTTAAGTGCCAAAAAACTTCACATCAGCTTGGTTTTTTTCAGATCATTCAGTTTTTCTGGTGTCTATGGATGCTACAGTTTCATCTCCTGCACTTTGTTTTAGTTATGTGAAATGCTGTAGGACTAAGCACTGTAAAAATTTGTAATTACTCATAATTATGTTTTATTATTTTATTCTGGACTGCTATTAAATAGAGTTTCAGTAAGAGGAGAACTAAACCTCACTTTTAAATCTAGGTGCGTGTGCTTAGCCTTGCAAATGAAGTCTCCAGTTTCCTATCTCAAAGCCCACTTAGCTGGTGTCCCTAAAGTTAGTTATTTGATACAAGAATGCTGTGGTTGCATAAGCTGGGTGAACCCTGTATCTCAAAAGCCTCATCTCTCACAAGGTAGTCTGTTCTGGTATTGTATCCACTATCCCCACTGGGCATATTGCATTGGATTCTGGTAGACTTTTGATCAGAAACAAAATCAATTCTGCTGGTTTGTTTTGTATAAAAACCAATCAGAATACATGGCTAAGCCATGGTTATGTTTAAAATAACAATAATTGTCTCTATTTTGTTACGGTTTAGAAGCTGGTGAGGGTGCTTAAATGGATACTTGTTTTTAGTATTTCTTTAAATTATTAGAAAGTCAGGGAAGTAGTTGATTTATGGATCAAGAGATTTGTATTTTAAATAGCAAGAAACCTCATTAGGAAAAGCTGATCTTTCTCTTTGCACATGCTTGTTGAAAGACACATTTGGATGACTGAAGTGTCCCAGGCAGACCTTTGGAACTTCCTATCTCCAAGATGACTAAACTGGACTGCTTCACAGTGCTGCTCTCTGTGAAATGGCAGCTCTTACCAAAAGCTGTTAAATCCCTGCACTTGTTCAGTGTCTGTGTGCATTTTTTGGTACAGGTGAAAAAGGCAATATACATGTATCACTGTTCTTTTTTTAATGCTTTATGTATTTAGAAAATGCTCTGCCTAGTTTAGCAATCCTGGAAAGCCAGTATTATAGCACTACAAAGGTGATCTTGATATGGAAAAACAATTTCTTCGCAGACCTGCACTTTTCTGAATGTAGTTTTGAGTTTCCCCAGTGCAGGCAATGTATTAGAAAGGTGAAGGCAAATCTTTAAGTATCTTGTGTGATACTCAGACTCACATCTGAGCAGCCACAAGGGCATCTTAATATTTAAATTCACTTATGTTGACTCCTTTGCAGAAAATAACTGAATGTACTGATGTATTCCAGAGTTGTCTTGTCTCACTTTGTGTATGTTCTCAAGCTTGAAAATACAAGTTTTCAGGTGAATAACTTGTAACATTATTCTTTCTTGGTTATAGCAAGCAGATGAGACTCTGGATTTTGAAGAACAGATCCTGGAAGCAGCTAAATCCATTGCAGCTGCTACCAGTGCCCTCGTGAAGTCAGCTTCAGCAGCCCAGAGAGAACTGGTGGCACAGGGAAAGGTGGGTAAACAGGACAAGCAGGAAGAGTAATGGGGAAGCATAAAAATTTAATCTAGTTTTGTAAGTGTTCTGTGCTAAAACAGTAGGAAAGGAGCTTGGGAATGACTAATGAAAACGTAAACCTTTTCATTGTTCTCATCACAATACATGTTCCAGGCCTGGTTGTGTTTTAAAAAAAAAACAACAAAACCAAACAATTATGTTTATTTAAATCTTGCAGGTGTAATGAAGTATATGGCTCTTCAGATGTTTCAGCTGTGGAGAGGTTTTGTGTTTGTGAGGTTGTGGTTTTTTTCATTTCATGAAGAACTGTGATTCAAGCTAGTGATGTGTGGTCCCACAAGACAGCTTGGGGATTCAAAACCAAATGTCACAGTATATAATACCACTCTGGACCAGAATAGCAAAGGGCCTTATTAATTGTGTCCTCAATGTTTCATTATCTGATTCAATGGGGACACAGGCCTGCATGCAAATTCAGTACCTTCAAGTGGAAGTTGGGACCAACAGAAAGTGTGTTACGTGTTGTGTTTTGATCTGGTCAGGATCAAGGTCTTTATAATTAATTTCATATTTGTCACTGTTTTTTTCCCAGTTAATGTAGTTTGAAACTTAAAACCTGAACATCATACAGATATGTTGCCTATGAGAACAATTCAATATGGGATCATTATTATTGCATAGTTATGGCTTCCAATTTCATCCAGTTCTTTATTCTGGGCAAACTGTGTCATGGATTCTGTCACATGCTCTCTACTTCAGCTAGGATTCCCTCAGAGCTTCTGGGGAGCAGAGAGCACTTGTTTCAGAACAATAGGGATGTAAATGTTCAGAAAGACCCACCGTAAGCTGTAGTTATGGAACTTATCAATAACATAGAAAACATGTTATTAATACCCATTGAAATCTGGCTGTGAGGGCAGTCAAAAAATGAGCTTTTTAACTTTCCTGCTTTAATATGCTAAGACCTGTTCTTATTTAGTTTCATGACGGCACAGAGCTTGCTTTACTTTCTCACCACCACTGTAAAGTTATACAGAATAATACAGAATGTGTTTCTATCTTGGTACTAGCCTTGGGTCTCCCTTAGGTAGTTTTGGCTTCTTGGCTGCCACAGATACATGCTTATTTTTGTCTTTCAGATCAAGGCTAACAGCACTTGCATCTTATTCCACTCAAGTTCAGATAATGACTAGATCTGCTTTAATCTGTCTGTCTGAGGAAAGCTGTAGCTTGCTGTTCTGATAGAAGCACACCTGCCCCAGGTAGTGCCATAGTAGCAGATCTGTGCAGCCTGCTTTACTGAACTTAGCCATTTTGCTTTGTGTCACTCTGCTGTAGTAACTTGCTGAAACATCAGGCATGTTTGCAGTGAATGGCTTTTACTAATAGTCTCTTGCCTGCGTGGAGGATCTGCGAGTAACATCGTTGTCTTTAAGGGGAGAAATTAATCCCAACCAAAATCAAAACTTAGTGTAACAACAAACTTCAGAATTGTTTGTGGCACATCCTCTGACGATACTTCTGACATATAAATAAAGCCATTAAGATACTTCTGAAATAATGAAGCCCTAACCCATTTTCCTTCTTTCTCTACTAATTACTAGTGCTTTGGTAACAGGGTATCTTCTGTCTCTTCTGGTAGCCTGGATCTCCAGGTCAGCCACAAGCACAAGAAGCTGGCTTATAAAATGACTGACCAAATTCTTGCCCATACTGAGTGGTTCCAACCTGGTTGGGAAGTTTGTTACTGATACTGGGGAAACGTTTTGCTTTTGAAAGAAACCTTCTGAGGCACGTGGTATGGACTCCTCCCAGAAAAGGGTGGCTGGCATGTAGGTGGGAAGGACAAGTTTGATCTGCTCCACATCCGTTGCTTCAATACTGAAAAGTAAATGGTAACAACTGTTGGATTAAGTTCCCCAGTGACATTTCTATTTGTTATGGAGGCAGAGGGAACTTCTCACCCTGGTGCATGGATGTGTGTGAACCAGGTGCTTTCTTGTCCCAAATACATTTCTGACATTTCTTGGTAAAGATTCAGAAAGTGTCTCAGGGCAAACAGGCACAATGTTGCAGAATTTGCTAAAGCAATTGTAAGTGAAACTACTTTCTCCTATAGAATTGTTCTAAAATAGTTAATTCGATGTTAGGCAACTGTACTTATTTCTGCAGTATAGGTGAAGTCTGGGAAGCTTGATCTGATTTATCATCTTCTACACCATTCACACATGCATACACAGTCTACTTAAAATATGTTTTCTGGGAATGATTAGGCAAGAAAACTGCAGAACCTAAAGGATTCAGGATCTTAGCATATTCTTTTCTATACCTGATTTCTCAGCTAAAAAAAAAAATTCCTTATTAGCTATGACAGAACACATCTGCTGCTGATTGATGCTACATGTAATGATTCAATTCTGATCCCTTGGGATCTTCATTATGCTCAAGCCTCTGTCTCCATTTCCTTTTAAACAAAACAAGCTTCTGGACCATGTTTTCATTTCACATTTTCCAGCTTTTCCCAAACGTCCCAGATCCAGGCAGTCCAGTGGGATGCTAGCAACTGTAGAATTTTGTTTCATTATTTTCATCTGACATGGGAAGAAAACTGTCTCCTGGTTGTATCCAGTATTGCTGATGCCGTGAACACTTCAGTGGATAATCCATGCAGAAAATCAGACTGTTTTCCTCAAATGTCACTATTAGGCACACAGGCAGTTAGAAGGTTGGTTTCCCTGTGGAGCTTTCTGCTTTCTACCTTCCCATAGTGCCAGAATCAGAAGAAATTCAGAAATGTAAATCCAGATGTGTTGTGGAGGCAGAAAGGCCAGGAGATTAGGAACTACTGCTTCAGCTGTTTCTTAGACCAACGTCTTGGCTGTAACGATCATTACTCTGGGACTTCTACATATGTTCCAAGGATGGAACAATTCAAGCAGCGTAGCAAGTTGGACAGTACCTGAGCAGACAGATATGTGCTGGAAGCAAACTTACTCTGACAATTAATTTCCAGGTGGATTTTCTGTTCCTGCATATGCTGGGCACAGTCATGGGTGCAGGTGTTTTCTTTTTTTCATGAAGTACTATTTGTCTAAATCTAAAACAAAGCAGCTGTATTTTCTGTTTCATTGTAAGCCATCTCTGAACTGTTTTTTCAGGTTGGAGCAATCCCTGCAAATGCAGCTGATGATGGACAGTGGTCTCAGGGACTTATTTCGGCTGTGAGTAACTACTTCTCTAAAGGAAAACTAGCACCTCTGAAGAAATAATATCCTGTGAGAATACACAGTGACTTAGTGTTTTACTGTCTCCTAGGCCCGAATGGTGGCAGCTGCAACCAGTAATCTCTGTGAAGCAGCTAATGCCTCAGTGCAGGGCCATGCTAGTGAGGAGAAGCTCATCTCATCTGCCAAACAGGTGGCAGCTTCTACTGCACAGTTGCTTGTAGCTTGCAAAGTGAAGGCTGATCATGACTCTGAAGCTATGAGGAGGCTACAGGTACTTGCGTTCTTTCTTTAATTATTAAAAACCCATAATAGATGTGTGAATAAACCTCACATTTTATTTATAGTTTATTGAATTTTTAGAATTCTGTTTCATTTTTCTTGTGGGATTCTGGGGCACTTTCATTGATCAAGGATGAAGTGATCATGCATTTGTCATTCCTCAGCAGTAGCTACAGCTCACTTCACTGCTTATTTCATTCTTCATTGTTAAAAGGTGTTGCAAGATGAAAACGTTTACTGACCTGTGCCAAACCTTGGTTTTGGTGCAATGTTGATAGATTCATGATAAACCACAGGAGTACGTGAGCTGAGAATGTGTACTGGATGCATTTATATAGCAACCAAGAGTTGGTTTCTCTGCAATAATTCTGCATTCAGTTAGACTCCCAATGAGCTTGTAAACAGGTAAGCACACTTAACTTGGTTGCACATGAGTATCCTCCTGACCTCTGCATGATTATGCAGATGTTCAATGAACTACTTATCTAAGTGCCCATCTGGGTTGTTGGTCAGTTTTTCTTTGTTTCTAGGAGTCAAGAGACAGCAACTATAGATAGAACATTTCTAAAATGGAGAATCATTGTCAGACAAACACAAGAATGGAAGCTGATGAAACATCTCATCTAGAGTCCAATTTAACTTTTGTACATGAGTCTGATTCCCTTTTACATTACACATCCATTTCATGTGGAGCTTCATTGATCTGTTACTGAATTAACACTATGTTACGATAGGTAAAATTTAGTGTCTCCAGAAGTTTTGTTTAAGGGTGTTCATTTTAACAATGGCTGAAGCCTTCTCTGCAGACTCAGCCTGACATGTAAGAATGAGTTCAGCTCCTTTTTTTCACACCATGAAAAGTATGAAAATGAACTATCTTGGGTGATAGTGAAATTTCCCTTTTTTCCTCTTATTTGTACGGATGCTATTAACAGACACTTAATATAACAGTTCATGTATGGATAGGCAGACTCAAGTCCAACAGAAATACACATGACTAAGTACCTGAGCAAGAGGTTGTTTGTTGTTGTTTTTTTGTATTATTTCTTTCAAAGTAGAAAAATGGGTTAAATATGTAGGAGGAAAGAAGTCATGGATGTATGCGTGAAAAATCTGTTCCTACAGAAAGCAGTGGCATGTTAATGTTACCTCTAGGAATGAGATGGTTTTAGTGCTTTATAGTGGATTCACATAGATTGACACTGTCAAGGGTCTGTGGGGAAGGTACCAGTACTGGAAGATTATTTTGGCTGTAACACAACCTGCACATTAATATCCAAATGCCAAGGTGGGTCTGAAGGAATTTTAAATGCAGAACAACCAAGAGAAACAGGAACAAAATCAAGTATTAGAGACTGTGTTGGCTCTGCCAGGAAATGTAGGGTACTCAGTTGTAGGCAAATATTATTAAATAGATATCCAATGTGAAAAGTTGGAGGGGAATGGGAAAAGGAAATGAGCCCAAGCATGGGCTGAAACTGAACTCTGTCGCTTTGCAAAGCTTCATAGTAGTCCAAAATTACTAATGAAGGGAAAAGCACTTGGAAATAATGTCTTCTATCATAGCAAAAACAGCAAGCTGATGTCTACCACATAATTTTACTTGTGGATTTTCCAGAACTACTGAGGCTTTTCAGCTGGCTTGGTCCCTAGCACAGATGTTTTCATGTAGCTTTAATCAATAGGTTAGGTTCAGGAGTTTGAGTGTATTAGTTTTCTCTTTCCTACCCCACAAACAACTGCAAGCTTTTGGGGGAAGATATTTTAACTGCATTTCCTATGAATGCTAACTTGGTTAACACCCTGTTACAGAGTCTGTTCCAAAACTTATTGAAACAAATGGAAAATGTTTCCATAGTTATTGAATGAGCTCCCAACTGAGCAGAGTGAATTTGAAATAATTTGTCCTTTGGTCATTTCAGGTGCAAAGAAGGTTAGGTTGAAAAGGAGATGAAGCTGGAAGCATGGCCTTAGTTACCTTTTTCTTTTAGATGTGCAGTTGCTGACACTACTCAGTTTAGACAACAGATGATGTACTACGAATGTTTGGCTGTTTATCTTCAGAACTCTGAGAATTTTGGGGGAAAAAAAAAAGCTTAAATGTGAGAGAAACTTGGTTGTTGCTAATTTGCCCTGATGAAGGTCCATTAATTGAAAATTTAAATGGCCCTAATATGTGTCTCTATATGCTACTTCCATTTTCTGGTCTTCTTCCTCAAAAAATAAATCTGATCTGTGTTGTGCATAACGGAACTTGTGATTTCATCCACTGTTATATTTCAAACTGTAGGGATTTTTTTTAGACTTTTCCAGCTTCCAGCTGCTTAAATAAAGGAACTGTGGTTTTTTTCTGTATCATTGATTTTGAAAGATTAACTTAGGAAAACCAAACCAAGCTACACTTTCCCTGTGTAGTCAAGCAAAGGTGGTTTAGTTTTGATGCTCAGGTGATCTCAGTTACACATTTTTATTATTACTAAATCTCTTTTCCCTTTTTCAAAGGCTGCAGGAAATGCTGTCAAGCGAGCATCAGACAATCTCGTCAGGGCGGCCCAAAAAGCAGCGTTTGGGAAAGCAGAGGATGATGACGTTGTAGTCAAAACAAAATTTGTGGGTGGCATTGCTCAGGTTGGTACAATCACCCAAGAACTCCAGCAGCAAAAAAAACTGTAACAGAAATGTAGCATAGTGTTACAGTGTCTCTGTTGTATTGCAGGCTGGACAAATCTGTGTAGAACTCTAAGAGAAATTACTTGTTACCTCATGGTTTGGAAACCACTGACATAACAGCAAAGTGGTCTTCTGCAGGATGTCAACACTTCTTCCTTGACCACTTACCATTATAGCAGTTACCTTTTTCCAATGCCTTTTTTTTTTCAGTTCTGATAAAGTTCATTGTCCTTTTCAAACTTCCCTTATACACTTTAAATATTCCCAAATACACACTAGTACACTAGTTTTGTGTGTATATAATCAAAGAAATAGAGTGAGATATAAGAGCTAATGACATTTTGTTACTGTGACCATAATAAATACGGAGAAATAATAACAATATTTAAAGCAGATTCCAAGACTTTGAGGTTATACCAACTTCTGTATTCATTGTTATGAACGAGGAACACCATATACTGTGGTCACTAAGATATTGAAAGTTATAATTCCTGCGTGTCTGTAGTACTGTCATTCTTTTTTTGGCATTTTGAGATGCAGGAAAATCCTGCGGATACCTGCAGTGGTGAGTGTTCAATTTTACTGTCACTCAAATATTACCTAAGACGTGTGCTTATCTTGCATGTGCTAATGCCTTACCCCAGTGACTGTTCAGGCAGCACAGAATTACAAAATCCATCATGGCTGTATGCTAAAACTATGACAGTGGATTCTTAATTTTTTTTAGTTCTCTTTAAGAAATAAGAGGGAATACAATACTGTTCTTGAT
>NW_009952711.1:1859244-1870892 GCF_000747805.2 Chaetura pelagica | reverse complement strand
CCTGCTGAAGTCATTGAAATTTGGTGCTTCTCTGGAGAATGCTCAAGGCCCAGCTGTGACTGTTGTAATAGAAAAAGAACTTTTGTTTTGCAGATGGTTCTCCTTGCTGTCATAAAGCATGCTTCTGTTTTCTAGATCATTGCAGCCCAAGAAGAAATGCTGAAGAAGGAAAGAGAGCTAGAAGAGGCAAGGAAAAAACTGGCTCAGATCCGCCAACAGCAATACAAATTTCTACCCACAGAGTTGAGAGAAGATGAGGGTTAACCTGCTGTGATTTTGTCGTCTTTTTTCTTCTTTTTTGTTTTTTTCCTTTTAAAGAAATAAGCTAAAGGGGGACAGTACAGTGAGAACTGCTTTGACAACATTCTGGTATGCCAAGCACTTACCTAAATAAATTGCCTGTTATAGCTTTGAATGAGCAGAGGGCAATAAATACTTGTTCTTATCTGGTCAGCTGAGGTGCATGACGATCAAATAATGGTACAGTGTTAGGTTCATCATTCCTGTTCCTTCCTTGACTTACATCTCAGGAGAGAATGTTTCACTTTTTACTAAAGATACTGTCAGTATTATTGTCACTTTTCCTGATGCTTGAGATATTTATCATTCCTTGACTTGTTCAAAATATTAAACATTCAAAATATTATTAGGAAAACAGTCAAGAAATCTTTTGTATGATAAATATCACACGAGCTGGTGGTTCTCCTCCTACTACCCTTGTAAAAAGACCAAGCTGAGAAGGATGTATGCCTGAGTGGAGAAACATGCATGAGTGTGGGTTTGAAGAAGATGCCTGTCCTCTTCAGTGTTATATAGCTGATTCACCCCAAAACTGGAGGAATTGTCTCTGCACCTGTTTGCACTAGTAGTATTACTCCTTACCTGATACCAACAAGCTTCTGCTTGTACAATATTTAGGTTTACAAAATGTGGCAATAGCCATTCTTTAAAGAGCTCAGAAAACAAAGAAATTGAAACCTTGTCACTGCCTCAGTAATAGCAGGTTCATGAAGGAAAATGCTGTTTCAATTATATACCTCTAATGTGTGACTACTTCTACAGTATTATACACACATACACATGCTCTAACATTGGACTGAGTAGTTTGCATTTTGTTTTCTAATTGAAGTATCTGGTTCGTACTGTGGGATTTCTGTTAGAATGTATGCTAGTTAAAAAAGGGAAATGCCCAGTACAACAAAAGACTATCACAACTCCTGTTATTCTTTTAATAATTTCATGTGTAACTATTTTGTTTTGAAACCTGTGAGTATTGTAGGACAGAAGAATAAGTGATTTACAAGTAGACTTTTCCTGTAATATATTTTTTAAAACTCTGGACTCCAGGGAGTTATTTTCGTAGTTGATATTGATGAAAATGTACTCACCAAGGAATGGCAGAGAAGGAATAGCAGCAATCTATCAGCAGGCTGTGTCTTCAGCTGCAGAAAGGTACAGTATGTTCTCCATATCTCTGTTGTGGCCTGAACAATAGCAATGTGGGTAAAGTCAGTAATACATTTTACCCTGTCAAAGAAAGAATACCAATCACAGCATCTTTAAATAGCAAAAGCTAAACTATTTGACTAACTACAGAAACACCATCTCTCCTGACAACAATTGCCAGCCATGCCTTCAACTCCACTCAAGCCCTCATAATAATGTCATGTCTATTTAGGTCAGAGGATGTTGCCACACCAGTCCTTCTGAAGGCCATGCTGTCATTTAGATACCTGCCAAGTACATTCAGCTGAGCCTGTTATGTTATATGCATACCCACCTAGTTGTCATTGTTGTAGAAATACTTGTCTTGTAGACTCAAAAGTAACCCCCCTAGTGGTAGGTTTACCAGTTTAGATAGTGCTAACTCCTCATTTAAGTTACTTGCATGAGATATAACTATCAGGAATTTTGTCACACTAGTGTTAAATATATAGCAAAAAATGACTAGAGAATTAATAAAAAAGTGTACAAAGATTTTTATTGTCTCTTCTCTGGTACTGACAAGTAGAGTTGCTGGAGAATCCACAATCATGAGAGGAAAAAATTGGCAAATCCCAAATGGAATAATCACTGGTATTGACAGATGTGCTGTGATGTGTAGGCTCGTGTGCATATGCAAACCCTTACTGTCAGAGACATGCCATTCCGAGTTCTGGAATTTTCTACTTCAGCACAATTGATTTGTTTTCAATCACCTCACTGTGAGCAGTGTCACACAATCTTGATGTTAAGAATCCCTACACCTAAAAAAAAAAAAGGCTTCCTATAATTTTTAGGCAGAAGCCTAAACTGGTATTTATTGCTCTAAGACCTAAATAAAGGCAGCTCTATTGACAGGAATTTTCTGCTGCTGTTGGTAGGTTCAGCTTTATTGCAGCTTATGGCTCTTTCTCTTTTTTTTTTTTCTGGATTGGCCCTCACATTCTCATCTCTTTTTTTGGACAGATCTGCAAGACAGATTTGTTACCACTTTCCTCTTAACCTAAGTTTAAGTTATTATTTGGTCTCATTGAAGCATGAAGAAAGATGATGCTGTCCTTAGCACCGTGCCAATATTTTATTGTAGGTATAATACTGTTGTAATATATTTTGATCAGGATGGTATTTCCCAGTTTGAAAGAAGCCAAAAGCCTGGTTAAATGCAATTGTCTGGAAATTGTATAGCTAGAAAACTTGGAGTATGTAGAAGGAAAGAGCATGCTCAAATTGTTCTCCAGATCAATTTGTTTGGGAAGTGCATTTTAGCACAGTTATTCTGAGACCTCCCTTATTTCTGATTTAAGGCCCTCTGTTATTTGACAGAAGGTATTCTTTTTTCTCCTTAGTTTTGTGTGTGGGGAAACACAGTCAAATGAATAGCTGAGCTGAACAACTGAAGTATTTTTTTACTCTGAACTTCGGGTCTTCATTTTGGAAACATTAAGATGATACAAGCTCATCTAAAGTCTTTCTATTTGAATATTTTTTTCTTGCTGTTACAATTTGCAGTACCACCGAAGTCCACATGTGATTGTCTGTGGAGTTTGGAACTAGTCTATGCGTTTATTTGGCATGGAGATTTGCAGCAGGAAGTGAAAAGTTGGAGTAAGTGATGGAAGGTAGTTAATAAGAAGGACAGATGTTTACTTTGTTCTGTTAACTTGTGAAATGATAAATGAGCTCTGTTGTATCTCACCCTTCTTCATGTGGAATTTGCTTTAAGGAACTGTATGCAAATTAAAAGCAAAATGCCTCAAAGTTGTTTGTGTAAATATAGTCTAGTGTTGTTTCCCCAGCTGTTCAGAAAAGAATTTGTCTAAAGTATTCTACATCAGAAGCCTCAAAGTAAGAAAAGTCTTGAAACAAAAATTTAAGAATACACTGGGTTTTTTGCCTGTCCTTTTCCCGTAACTCTGGTTTAGGATTTATTTTGGTGCCTTATGTTTGCTTAAAGTTTTTTCCTTATGTAACTGCATCATTATTGATACGAGTTAATCTGCCTATAAATGTCACAATTCTAAAACTTGTTTTCCTGTATTCATAGTAATTTACATTAAATGTATTGTGGTTGTTCATGTTATTGGAACAATACATTTCTGGGGCACAAAATTTATTATGCCAAATGTGGAAATTGGTCATGTGTGTTGCAAGTTTGTTCCAAATTGCTTTTTTGCCTGACTATAGTACCTGCAAGGAAGTCTGATAAATTGGTTAGGAGGTGGACAAATGCATCGACTGGCTATGGCTCATGCAGCAGACTTATATTTTTCTCTCAAATTAGTATTTCATTGCAGTAGAAGAACCTTCTGTTCAAGATAATTTTGTAATTATATGCTGGAGTTTCTAGGGGGTTGAACTCTCACTTTAATGTCTTCCCTTCCCCACAAAGGAGTTTGCAGTGATGCTGCCACACCACATTACTTTTTTTTTTCTTCACCAACAATAACCCCTTGAAGGAATTTTGTTTTTTCTGCATATAGGTATTTGTGACTTACTGGTTGTAATACAAAGGATAGTTTTACTCCTTAAGAAAAATAAAGCAGAAATTTTATTTATCTGCAGGACTGGGGAAAGGCAGAATTCCCAGGTGACAGAGGAGAATGTACTATTTAAAGCTCTGCTGCAAAGAATGAAGCTGTGAATCCTTACTTTGATATATGTCAGTGAGTGCTCAATATCCTTAAAGCTGGTGTTAGCCACACATAAATATATACAAAAATCAAACACCTGTTATTCAAGGGTGTTAGATTCTTGGTGTTGTTGGGTTTTTTGTGGAAAGTCTAGTTTTCCTTTTATGTATGTTACGATTTCCATTTCATGCAACATTTTTCATGTCAAATATAACTGTGTATTTACAGCTGGACTACTTCAATTCTCCATATGAAATCTGTGCCAGAAATCTTCGCGCTGTACATTTAAATTGGGGCTACAGTGTCCCAAGGCATCTTTTAGGCCAAAATCTTTAAAATATCTATTACAAGATTTTAAATTGGATATTTAAAATTACTAGAGTTGCTGTCCTTATTTTTTATGCAGTGCAATTTGCATTTGTGTTGAAAGCATTTTAGGCAAAACTTTAGAGACTCTGGGGAAATTAATTCTTTGTGCTTGCACGGTAACTCCTAAAGAGTTGGAAACCCAAGCATGTTTGACATGTTTGGGTCTCTTTTGACCTTGTCTTTTTTACAAGTTCCTTTGCTTGTCCCTTCCTCTTCTGTTCTGAGCTTTTAAGAGAGCTGATCTCTTTCTTCCTTGACCATCTTTTAACAATACATACACTGAAGTCTTCCACCTGTGCAAATCAGTCAGTTATGTCTACTGTGGCAGCTGAAATACTGGTATGTCGGGTTTACCCATGCTGAATTTGGATTATGTAAAGGTTATATAACAAATATTATTTTATTGCCCTACTGGTTTTCTTTAAGTATTTATATATGTTTGTTTTTAAAATGGACACTAGGGGCTAGTAACTTCTTAACATCCTAAAATGTACACTACAAATGTCCACTAAACCATGGGGTTTATCCTAGGTGAAGAGGCTTTCTTTTGGCATGTTTATCCGTAATTGATACTGTTACAAAGTCAAAATCTCTTTATTAAAAATATACATGGAATGTTAAATACAAAACTTTTGAAGATGACACAATCAAGTGTTGATTTAGGATTCTCAAGCATTTTGAAGTCTGTGGAAAAGGTCTTGCATTGGGACATTGAGAAAATGTTGCTGGCTATTTTCTTAATATAATTCTTGCTCTTAAAGTGCTGAATTTAATACTACTGTTTGGAATCTTCAATCCTACACAGATCAATATTCAGTGCCTTCTAGGCTTTTAGTACAATTCTTTAATTTTAAAATATTTGCCTGTACTATGCTCCTTGAATATGCTTCAAAATTGGTCATCTTTGTGGCTGTTTGTATTTTGTAAGGTGCAACTGACCAAGTAAAATTGTTAATATAGAGGTTTCTTCCAGCATTATACTTGATAATCTTTGCATTCAAATTGCATTGTATGTTTTAAGTTATTGATTAGGATATTGAACATAAATCATGGAACTTTTGACCTGGTTCAGTCTTGGAAGGAGTGGTCAAATTCTGGGGCATCTGGTATATTATAAATCTGTGTTAGTACTGTCTTGTATGTTTTCCAGTTTGACAACAAATAAGTTGTCACTAAGGATGTACTGCCAGGTCATACTTTATCAGGCTTACTTCTGAAACAGAAAAGGTATTTTTGCCCCAGTTCAACAAATTCTGTGGCCCATACTTACAGTATTAAAAAAAAAAAATCATATTCTGTCTTCAATAATACTTGCATCAACTTCACCTAAATGGGAGTAAGCCCATGCTGAAGGGATTTCCCAAATGACAGTTTCAGACACAGAAGCAAAGCACTACCTATATGCTATACTGCATGTTACTAGTTAAAACCGCCTTCTCCATTATTCCCATCCCAACAAAGCCATAGCAAGCTTGAAGTATTAATAAGAATACTCTGCCCTTAGAGACTATTTCTGGTGGTTCATAAAGCACTACAAATAAGTCACTTCTATTTTACAGATGGCAAAATCCTATTGCAGGAAGGAAATAGTTTGTTCAAATCCACAAAGCAGTTTCACTGAATGTAATAGCCAATCAAATTCCTGAGATTCAAGAACTAGATAGACAGTAGTAGCCATATCCATGAAAGGGTTAATATCTATATTCCCATCTAGTTACTAATGGGTCTATGTTATTTTTTGCATTAGTGTTTCTGTACTCTGTCAGTTCCAGAAAAATCATATGCATTCTTTTTTGGTAACTGTATAGCAGAGGGACTTGAACAGTGATTGTGATTAGTGCCAAGAACAACCATCTTTCACTGCCAGTGCTTTAGACAAACATCCTGTCTTCCAGAATTGAATTTAATCTGCAAGAATCTCTGCTCAGTCCCTTGGCTTAGCCTTGTGTTATAACCACTTCTGTAAAAACACCAGCCTCAGTTATCTTCCAGTAAGGAAAGGCTTAATGCAGTATTTTTCTCTGACTTTTTCTATAAGAGAAGCGACAGCTTTAGTACTTTGGATAAAGCTCTTGCAGCTTATTTAAATCAGCCTCCTGCTTTACTTTTTTGCTTCCTGCAAAACATGATGAAAATCCTGAGGTACTGAAGCCTTTAGTGTGACACTTCTAGACACAAACCAGTTCTGAAGTTTACTCAGGATTGCCTTTAGTCATCTGTCTACGTGAAATGTAGACGTTAAGAATGCCACGCTAATGAGTCTGTTCTGTCTGCAATTACTCTTTGCCTTCAGCTATATAAGCATGAGTATTTTGTCTCTTCTAAATATTCATCTTTTGTTTGCATTTTTTAACAGTAAATGAGTTGAAATGACACTATTTCTAAAATGCTGACACAGTTTCTTGAGATCCAGTCTGAGGGTTATGTTCAGGTCTACTTTTTTTTTAATGGTAGCTATTTAAAATTAATTTTTAAAAAATAGTGGCATGCCTGGCAAAGTTGATGTGAGACCTCTAATAGCTCCAGTGCATATTAAATGCTTGTAGTTGAGACAATTTTTTAATCTTTTACTGAGGGGAGAAAGCACATTACTAACAATGTGAAGATTGTTTTTTATTGTTATTTGAAAATTAGTGAGTTGAAGAGATACAGTTACTGTGGGAATATTTTAGTTATGACCTAAGATGGGGGCGTGTTAGGAAACAGAAGTGTATTCCTCTAGCCTAGACTGAACTTTTGTCTCATGAAATCATTGGAGACTTCAGAATAAATTTTATTTCTCTGCTATTTTTTATTATTGGTTTTGCTTGCATCTGGTTTTGCCTGCTTTCATCTGCTCATGGCTGTCTTTTCTCCTTGAAAGTCAGTATGTTTCTGTATGTGCAGGTTTATTCACAATCATGTCTGTAAAGAAAACAGAGGTCTTAACATAAATACTTACTACCAAAATGAGGAACAGTATCTCCTGCAAATCAAGATCAGATCCTCCAGTGGTATTTATCAACTGTCACTAGTGCAAGACACTCAGACCCCTAAACTCATGGAACTACAGTACAGGAACTCTCATACATATGAATAAATATGAGTAATCACATTCTCTTAAATAGATCTGAAAATCAGAGCATTCAAGCAACCCAGTTGATGTACGAATATCTGTTTTAACTTAAGTCAGAGGAGTGTTAGGAAACAAATCAGATATATTCTTCAAGCCTAGGCAGAACCTTTTGCTTCATTAAATCAGTAGTGATTTTAGCTAAATGTTGTGTGCCAGCACAGCTTTGAGTCTGCTTTTCTTTGCCTCGGAAAAATGAGAGTGAATGAGAACTTCAGTATGAACATGTTGCTGTTCTTGCTGATCTGATCTGGGACTTTGTGAAAGGTGAGGCGGGGGGGGAGGTGGGGGTTGGGAAATGTGAGTTCAAAAAAGAAGACATCAGAAAAACAGCTTCATTGGTCATTCGATTCTGCTTGGCTTGCTATCCAGTTGCCATTCTCTATCTTTTAGTTGTGATAATAAGGCTATTTAGGGTAATTCTCAAACCAACCCACTGCTGTGACATGCTTGTGATGCTTCCAGAATCTCTAGCCCAACATTTCAAGCCACAGAGAGAATTTTCTGAGTTGTTTCTTGACTGTTCAATAGTTATCTTGGATCTCTTCCATAGGAATGGCTCTTTATTACTTTACCAGATCATGCATATTTTGGTTTGTCCAAGATCTTGGTATCTGAAAAAAAGCTAGATATAAAAATTTCTTTTTAAGGGAGTCCTGTTCCTCTTCTGGAACTGGAATAACTCTAAATATATTGAATATCTTCTAAACTAAATGCTTTGTGAAACAAAACATGCTGCCTGGAACCCATCTCAAAAGAGGTCAGAGCCTAATCAGATTTTTTTGCCAATCTTAAGGGTAACATCCACTAAAAAGACAACCTCTAACCAATAGTCCTTTCTCAGAACTATTTGCTAGCAGCAGAGTTCACACTGTTTGGTCCCCATGTAGATTCATAATGAGTAGATTCATAATGTCCACTGCTTAAGGTAACAGGAGCTCCCTCTGTTCTTGTTGTTTCACACCCTAATTCCTGCTTAACATTCTGGATGGTTCCTAATGTACGAATTGGCTTTGAGTGGAGGGAGAGCTGCTGGATACAGAAGAGAAAGTTGGCTGTTCTTTTCTTCTGGAACTTTTCTTCTGAGACTGGTAAGGTGGGCACAGATTAGGAAGTGACTTTGGGATTTGCAGAGAGGTCTAAGTCTGGTGTCACATTATTGCAGAGGAGTTGAGATGCCAGCACAGCTTTGAGTATGTGTGACTGTGTACTGGAAATTGGGCTGGCCAAAGACCCTAGCAGAGAAAAGTCTTAAGTCCTGCACTGGAGGAAAAAATAATTCACTGTGAGCAAGAGCATGGGGAGCAAAACAGGATATAACAGCTTTTTGCACCCTTTTATAAACATCATGAAAGATACTGCTGCATCTCTACTGTGTTGCTAAAAGGGAACCAGGATAAGGAGTGGAGGAGCTATACTTGGATTTTCCTGCAACAGGTAAATTATGCTGGGTTACCTTCAAATTGTAAAGATAGAGAAATTGGGACAGCAAGCAGAGTATTTGAGGCTTGTTTCATGTATTTGTTTCCAAGCAGGAATTATGCTATCTGTAATTACTTTCCCTGCCAGTAAAAATGGAGATGTTGAAAGGATAAGTCAGACCTGCAGTGACGCTGTTGATGCTGAAAGTCGTTTGCTGAATTACAGAATCATGTGTAAAGTTATGTAAACTCAAATGTTGCTTTGGTCTCTTTTGACCTTGCAGACAAGGAGGTGGTGCCTTTTTAGACATCCATGCATTTCTGAGAGTCCAGGACACCTTCAGAGTTCACACAAATACATGCTATAACTGGGGCATGTTGAAAGACTAAATTTCTTAAAACTTTAACAGCTGTATAGCTCAAAGACAAATAACTCATCCCTGGCTGGTCCCTGTAATAACATAGGCATCCAGAAAATGCCTGGCATTTTTTGGTTCACCACTTGGCATCAAATTCCTCTGATTTTGTTTCTCTCTGGACTAAGAACAGACTTTCCTTAATGATGCAGCCCTAAGGAGAAATCTTGCATCCCACTGCAGCTTTTTTTCCACATGTTATGTGATCCCTGGAAAATGACACTGAATTAGCAGTATTTGTCCAGTCTCATGTCCAGTCCCTTCCATCGGCAGTGAGTTCCTGTTGTTTCATTTGGAATGGCCTGATGACTTTTTTTTCCTACAGAAAAGCAGAAAGTTTGATCATGATCAGAAATCATGAGCTGTCAAAGTACATAGTTTCAAAATGCAGAAATTCTGAAATCAAAAGGAAAGGAGAGCCTGTCCCGAGAGCCAAAGGGAGAAGTGTTTTGTTTAAGCTTAAGAGTTATAGAGGGTATGAGTCCTGCATAAAATCTTCAAGAAGGTGAGTGCAGAGCTGAGAGATAGGGGACTATTTATGTTTACCACACTGCTGAAATAAGAGGAATTGCTATGTATCGGTCCTGAACTAGTTTAGGCAGGAAGGGAATTATTGATTAGTTTTTATGGCTAGAGAGGAGTAGAAATCAACCTGCTTTTGACATCAAGAATGAGAAACGGGCTTATACAGTTACAGTAAGGGTTTGGCCTCAGGGCCCTTCTGTCTCCTATGAAATGTTACTGAAATTTCCAGTAGAAACCCAAGTGCTAGGATACAGGTTAATCAGCCTGAACAATTTAATCTAAACTATTGCCCAGGCTACTACAGTCTGTGGAACTGAACTGAGCCTTCTGGGAATTGTATTCCAGCGCAATACTGTGCTTTCTCCAGTAGGGCTGTGTTTCATGGTGGCATGCTCCTCAAGCAGCCATCATATGTGACACACTGTAAGGTCAGATACAACTGTGATTCCACCTGGCTGGAGTTGGTGTCTAAGACACTTCTGCTAACTGGTGTAATTTAAAAATCTTCTAATGCTTTTTGGGAGATCTCTGTAGACTGTGCTGGGAATTGTGGTGTTGGTTTTTTTTCTTGAGTCAACTGTAGTTGATGAAATCAAGAAGGGAATGAGGATACATAATAGTTTACAGGATTCCTCTCGGGCAATCTTGGATGTTTATAACCTGTTCTTCACTGCCTCACAGTCAGGTTTATGTTGAAAACTTTACCCTTCTCACAGCCTGGCAAACTCTTAATAGCTTTTTTTTTTCTTTATTCCTTCATGTTATTTACTGCCCAAAATTAAATACAGAGTCTTGAAGTTGAGAACTGAGTAGAAAGGAAGAGCATTTGAGTGATACAGCCTGCAGAGTGTAGTTGCAGCAGTCTCTGTGCTGCTATTAAATTGCTCTGATGCTTCTGCAGCCTGCTGTTTCTTGCAGGGGCCACTTTCCAGCAAAGCCTAAACTGCTCTTGAAAGCTGCCTTTCCTGCTGCACAGAGCTCTCATGCAAAGCAGAAGACAAAACAAGAGCAAACCCAATATGGACTCTGGCAAAGATCACCCTCTCTCCTTATATAAAAGGGAAGCATTTAGCTTGACCTCATGAAAGAGGAGAGATCTTAAAGGACCATTTTTACACTTGGAAATCTTACCCTTGATGGCATGGAAACAAAACGCTGACTTGGGAATTTCAGCAGCTCATTGCACGTTCTGCTTACCCCACTGTACTTCCTGAGCATGAATTGGCCATTGCATCATCCCAGGAAAATAAAGGTTATCGGGTCACTGGCTGCCCTTATAATCTGCTCAGTAAGGAATTTCTCAAGGGTATAAACTAGTGCCTAGAATAACATTTAAGAAGGTCTGGAAAATTGCTAAAAGCAGAAACCTCTTAAAAGTTTTCAGGAGGCCTACTGTTTGGACGAGTTAGCAGCACACTCCCCTCTATAAATGTCACTTAAAACGGCTGCTTCCAGGAACTAAGGAGAGAAATAGTTAAGGGAAAGTCGAAATGACTTTGCTAGTAGCTTAGTACCTTTGGTGACATATAGGCCTGTGCTAAATGGAGAAAAGTCAGTGTCAAGATGTTTTTGATTCTGTTTGCTCTGAGAATCTGTCAGGCAACTTTATTTTACACAGCCCTTCACTCTACATGCAAATTACACCCTGCAGTGCAGGTATGGCTGAAGGGGCACACAGCAAAGTGCTGCCTCT
>NW_009952711.1:1833743-1858936 GCF_000747805.2 Chaetura pelagica | reverse complement strand
TTTCCCTGCAAGTGCTGCATGTTCTCTGTGCTGCATATGGGTCCTCTCCTTTGAGGGACAGAACAGTATCTGCTTTCTCTGGATTGTGTACCTGACCCTAAAGGACGATTAAGTGACTTTTTTAGCTAATTGGATTGCACCATTTCACCAGGGAATAGGCCTGAGATTTGAAGAAACCTCCCACCTACTCAGGAAATGCTTGACAGGTAAGATTCAATTTATTGATAGCAGAAAAGTGCTATTACTATAGAAACCCAAATATGTTGTGCTGTGCAATCTTGGGCTTTTTCTCTACTTGCCCTGGTGTTTAATTGACTGTGAACTTGGAGGCTGCCCCCAAGCTCTTCTACAAAGCTCCTCCCCGCTCAGCTGTGCCTACTAGTGCTGACAGCTCCTGTATGCCACTTCTGCTGTCTTTACTCTTGATCACTGTGAGAGGGTTTGACAGGAAAGCACTTCTTGCTCCCATTAACCTGTTCACACTCTTGACTTGCCCACAGGAGAGAGGTGAGTTGATGAGGAAGTGATTGTTTCACAGAGTGATTTCGGGTGAAGCTTCACTTGTTCATTTTCTCTTTGTTCCTTGCATATGGATTGAACAAAAGATAAAAGCTCTGTCAATCCTAACTGGTGTTTCTGGCATACTGATGCTTGGCACCACTTCATTTGGCTTTGCTTGAAAGTAGATGAGGACTGAAGGGAAGAAAGAAGGAAGAGAATAGGAAAACTTCATCATATGATGGATTTCTAGAGGATTTTTCTCCCAGCTTCTGCTCAAAGTCGATTTCAGCCTCACAAGCCACATTAGCTTTGTTAATGTTGCTCCAGGCTCCTTGCCACCTCTGGGTGTTGTTTTGATTTACAGTCTGGCATGAAGGTTTTCTGAAACCTGCAGAGTCTTCAAGATGGGGTTTGGGCTACAGCAGAGCACAAAGTCAGGGCCTTCATCCTAGACAGGGAGAACAGAGATGTTTGATGCTCCTGCATATCTAACTCACAGCTACAAATGCTGTTTGTACTACCCAGCTGCAGGGATATGCAGTGGAAAGCAGAGTATATTTCTCCAGGGAGTGTTTCTGATTTCTCCTGTTTGTGTCTTGTGATCTCAGCTGGTTCTATGCCTGGAAAAGCTGCTGCTTGTGGTCCATCACCTGAGCCCACACCACGGCTGCTGTTCATTTCTTCAGCAAGCATTACTGTTTTTCTTCAGGCAAAATGTGAAACTGCAAATACACTAGTGACCACAATTCTACATAGCATCCTTGTGCTGTACAGATAGATGAAATGTCTATAGGCAGACAGAATGATCAAAGCCTGAAAATAATTGTGGAATAATTTCTGGTTAACATTTTTATAATGGGTAACATATGAGACCAAAAGGTGCAGGGGAACATAGGACATTTTGGAAAAATAGAGCTTAATGCAAAATTATATATTGCATAATGTTTTTTTTTAAAAAACAATGTAAGTAGTGTTTAACTGTGATTAGAAGAAATCTAAACCATCTGCTAGAGCTCTTAAATAAACTATGGAAAGTAGGAAGAATTCAACAAATGTTGGGAAACAAAAGAACAAAGAGCTGTGTGGAATTTGTGTCTCTGTCTGAATATGTCAGGCTTTTCCCCATACTTGTTGTCATGACCACTAAGCAGAATTGTACTTTCACTACTTCATTGTACAAAACTTCCATTAATCTATAGCCCTCAAGCCTGGGAGCTGAATTTCTTTTACCATTGAGTTACAGGGCTGTTGGTAACTTTCTCTCAATTTTCTTCCTGTATGTAGATAAGGTATTTTATCAGTAGGGAATGATATTTAGAGTTAACTCAGGCAAAGAGTTAATTTTGGCATCACTTCTAAACTGTTCTTAAATAAAAATGATGACATAATAATTTGGAAAAAATGGATTAATTTCAGTGCTAATTTTGCCTCTTGTTAGATTATCTGATTTTGCTTCCTCCTTACTTATATCCCCTAAAGACATTTGGGTGTAGCAGATAGAACAGTGTACATCACCTTCTTTAAACTCCCCTTGGAATAGCCCACTGTTCAGATCAAACACAACATTTACCCAAACTTATCAGAAGCACAGCCAGGCAGCACTCCTGCCCCCTTCTTTTGGAAAGAAATCTTCCTCTAAAATCCACACAGGCACAAAAAATAAAAGCAGTACCCATCAGGCATGGGGACATAGGAAAACAAATTATTTCACATACCTGTCAAGAACTTTTCCTATAACCTGGGAAAATGTTTATTTGTTAATTTATTTTAAGTTAGAGAAGCATCCTTCTTCAGGAGTCTAAGATAAGTAGGATTTTAGGGAAACTACCTGCTTTGGCATGAAACACTGAACTGAATTGAAGGAATGATCAACAAAACAAATTACCTGAATTTAGCTTTCATATTATTGCAGACAGCTCTGTTTAAACAGTTATTTAAATAAAATCTGCTCGGAACAGTATTGCACAGAGGTATGAGACCCAAGAAGTAAAACAATAGAAAGATTCTTCCCTTTTCCCCTCCACTAAATTCAAACTCAGCTGTCATAGTTGTTCTCATTCTTGGTATGTTTGGCTCTGAATCAATTGCTCTCATCATGAAAAGGAAACAAAATAGGGCGAATTTTTCATTTGTGGTAATCTGCAGCATTAGCTGTAACAAAGAAGGGAAGGTCTTCCTCTGAAGTATTTTTGATGCAACTGCTTCTGGTGTCCAGTCTCTCATTTAGGACTGATTTGAATACCTCTGTGCTATGTTGTTGTGATAAATCCAGATCTACAAATGGAGGAAGGTAACACCAAGTCTTAAGTACTGTTCCTTGTCAGGATAATTCTTCTTTGAGGTACAGATTATTGGTGTGATAAGGTGGGCAGAGATCCATTTTGTACACAGAAATGAAATTGTTAACCCTTTTCTCCATTGCCAGAATCATGGGGACTGCACTCCCACACAATACACCTCCTGTGTCCTTCTTTAACTTATCTTCTGTGCCCGCAGTGAAACACTGACCACTCCAAACGGCCTTTAACTGCTAACTTGGATACCAGCAATTGTTGTCTTGCAGCACGAGAGAGCTCTGCTCAAGCTATGTAATGCTTCCAAAATCAGGGCAGTGTAAACTTGCTCCTTCAAATGTGCCAGTAGCTGGAACTTCTGGCAGGGACTCAGTTGCACTAGTACTGGAGAAGCCTTCTGTAGCTATCACACTTTCCAAGCCACTACTTCAATTTAAAAAAAAAAAGAAAGGGGTGGCAGTGGAGGAGGGTGTAACTACTTGTAGTTTTTGCCACAAAAATGCAGCAGCAAAAATGTTCTATGTTATAATCCAGTTCTTGTGTATGGTGATGAAAACTTACTGCTACTCACACATATATCTGTAAAGGCATTCTGGGACACTGAAGCAGTACCATATTTGGCAACTTTTCTTCACAGTCCCTGTCTGGTCATAGAGGAGGCCTTTGCATCCAGCTCTAGCGTTCCCAGACTGCTGCTAAACATGCATTAGAAGATTCTGTGTTCAATCTTCAGAGCTGTCAGCTTTATAGAGATGCTGACTATTTTGAAAAATAAATTTAAAAACCACTTTCAGAACAACTTAAGTAATTCTCTATGCACTTCTTTTCCACCCAGGTAGTATGATATCTCGGTTTTCAGCTTTGAACTTATTTGTATCACATTTGCTTGCATACATAACATTTTTAGGGGCTGCTCCCAGTGACAGTAGTGCAGAGTAATCTCTGAATTATCTGAGCCTGGATGTACTTTGAAATCTGTGCAGCTAAACATTGTGCTGCAATTTTTTTCTACCATTTCTTTGAGAGCTTAGTCTTCCTTCCCAGATAAATTTGCTGTGTAAAGAAAAGAGCAGCTTGTCATAGGGGAAGACATGAAGCATTAGTATATCATGTTGAATGATTATGAGGAAACATTTTTAGCAACTCATTGGGATCCCCAAATCTCTGAGGAAATTAGGATATATGCTATGAAATAGAGAATCATATTGTGGGCCTAAAGTGCTTGATAAAGAAGTGAGAAAATTCAGAATTTTAACTCCAACAGTCGTCTTAAAGTTTTCTGTGCTAAAAAAGGTAAGTAATGGAGAGAGGGCAGAGAAAAGTAGCAAGTGTATATAAATCTGTTGATTTGTCCCTACAATCTAATGGAAAACAAAGCTGGAGACCAACAAAAACTCATAGACTTTTAGTGCTTAATAGACCAAGTAATTTTCCTCAGTAATTTCATGAGAATTCCCTTTAAAAGTCATGGTCAGCTTTAGAAATAAAAGTCTAATTGCCACTACTTATACCACCCACACTTCTAGTAGCTGTTTGCTATTTTTTGGTTGCTGTATTGACTTCTAAGTGGATAAAAGTACAGTTTTCCTGAAATAATTAGACATATTTTAACTGTGAGGAGTTATGTCTTAATTCATTTGCTCCACGGTACAGCACTGGGAAAGCAGTTCCTGAGGGGACTATACTCCCCGTGGGGTGCAAACCTTTCTCACTTCTCTGGAACTGCACACCTCAGTCAAGCCTGGTGTCTCCTGAATGCGGGCTACTGTCACACCTCAGGCAGTAGCCAATTCCACATGTTTCAGAGGAAGGACAAATGTTTTTATTATTTCTCCATAGCTAACATTTTAAAGTAATCATGTTTGACTCTCTCTTCTCTTGAGGTGTTGGCTGCCATGAAGATGGAGAGTCCCTGTTTGCAAGGACTCACATGGAAAAGACAAGAGCTAATGAGCACAAGTTGCTCCTGGGGAGATTCTGATTGGACACAAGGTACATTTTTCACCATGAGGACAGTCCAACATTGGGATAATCTCCCAAGTGAAGTGGTGGATTCCCCTACACTGGACAGTTTTAAGTCTCAGCTTGACAGGGTGCTGGGCCTTCTCATATAAACTATAGCATTACCTAGAAAAGTTGGACCAGATGATCCTTAAGGTCCCTTCCAACCTGGCATTCTATGATTCTATGGTTCACAAGGAAGGAGAACAGCAACTTAATATTGTTCTCACCTGCACTGCTAACCTTCTGCAATAGGAGTTGCCTTGGCTGAGTCAAAATGACAAGGCAGAACTAGTAGTGTTCTGAAGCCAAACCTGAAGAGTTTTGGCCTTCATAAGAACCATGCAATTGAAAAGGCTGATGACTTCCTCTGCCTTTCTATCACAGAACAGTTTCGAAAGCCTCCTGCTTCCAGGAGTAAATGAGGTAGCTTTCCAAGAAGATTCTGCAACCTTAAAGACCAGAGAAGAAGATGCCCTGGTCCTATAAAAAGCACTGTTTGAAGGGTTAGGGTTTCTAATTTGCTTGGTTTGGTTTTCTTTAAACAAAAATTACACAGAGTGCTCTTTGGGCATAGGGAATGACTGACTCTAGAAAAAGTATTTCTTATTTCACCACAGGAAAGGTGATGCTTATTATCCTGTCATCTCATAGCAGTGTTCAACTTTGTGGCCATATATAAATTTTAACCTGCCACTTCAATGAAACAGACATTTGTAAGATTGCCTTGTTATTTGGATAGATACATGGATAGATCTGAAATTAGTTTATGCTTCTTTACATAGAAATGCCAAGAGGGTTGAGAAATTTCCAGTAACATGGTGCACCAGCACAGAAGCAGAGTGAGCTGTGAGCAGCCTGGTCTGTCCCTGCATGTCCTTGTCTGATACAGATGCTCCAGGCTGTGCTCCACAGCTCCAGGCAGCACTGCCAGAAGACTGACATACCTACAGGCGTTGAAGGGGGAGAGGATAGAAGCAAAGTGCCTGTTGCATTAACATTTGAATATTCTTCAGTCTTTGCAAGAAACAAAGGGATGGTGCCTCTGACTGAGGGATATACTGTATCTTGGCCTGGAGGGGTCATAGGGTAGCACTTCTGAAAGTACAATAAATTTTAATGAGTCTTGGTAATAGCTATTGCATTAAGAGAAAATTCACAGTCCTTGTCTTGAAGCATGAAAAGCTTATTGTGCTAGGGTCTTTTAATCTTTCCATATTTTGTAACTACAGATCTAACGAGTTTCTTTTTTTGTAAGAAGCTGGGTGGTGGTCTGGCAAAATTTCAAGGTGATTAATTGCATTCTTAATTCTCACCTCATTTCCTCTCCTCAGCAATAGTGCTGTAGTGTGCTGCTCTGCATGGAACTCTACAAGTATCAGCATGTTATAAGTATGACTTCCAGAACAGCAGTTCTAGCATGCAAAGTGTGTTAGAAACAAAGGTAGTGGAAAGGCATCAGCTACTATTTTTGTTCAGTAAATATCCTACAGCTTGAACCAAGATTTTTTCATACCAAGGGGTTTCAGAGCACCCCATGGCAGTGGGAAGAAGCTGCATTCTTTTTAGGTTTCTCAGAGACTTGCTATTCTCTACTAACACCACAGTACCATAAACAAGCTGATCAAAGCTGTAAAGCCTCCTGTACAATTTCCTTTATGCCTTCCCTTTCTGTGTTCATGTAGATGTATTCACTGCCAGCAGGGACTCTCCCTTTCTCCTTTCACAGTCTGCTGCAAATCTCCAGGGCCACACTGGAGATGGTGTCTTACCCAGGAGATGACATTAGCCACTTTGACACCTCATCCTCCCACAGACTTCCTGTATGACCTTAGTCAAGTATTTTAGCCTCTACACTTCCTATCTCATCTGCAAAATGGGATAATTGCACATAAACCTCACAAAGTGAGATGGCAAGATTAAATGCACTAAAGATTGAAAGCTGTTTTGATCTTACACTGATTTAGTTCCTAGAGAGCTTTGCAGGCATGTGAATATGAATCTAACTTGAAATGACACCAATGAATTATCCTTCAGAAGAGAAATCCCAGTGGACCATGCTGGACAGCCAACTTGCCTTTTTGTTTAATGTCTGACCATATTTTCTGAAAGAGTTTAAACTCTAATTTGTACTCATGTTTTTATCTCTACAGATAACAGGATTGAAAAGGACATCCAAACCCAGTGCTGATCTATGTACCTATACTGGAAACATTTCTATAGCTTACTAGATGTCTACCAGGTGAGTGTGGGAGAACAGACTGCTGGGTTGGTATTGCTCAGGAGTGTTGCTGTTTCGGCTTGCCAAGGTTTAAAAGCTTAACCTGGAGGCAATAGTAACAAACTGAAGCTTGCTCCCTACCAAACAATGCTGCTAAGCATATCTTCATAGAGGGAAGATACAACAGCGGCAGGATCATGACAAAAATAATGCCAAGTTATCTAATCTAATCCCTTGTCAAATTCCCTAGATCCTTTAGGCAGTATGTGTGCAGTTAGGATATTAATTGGTGTGGGAATGTGTTGGGTAAGTTACAGCAGTTATTGCTTCTAGAGATAGGCTTATCATCCGCTGCTGAGTAATTCACTTTGTCTGGCACTTGCTGGTGTCAAGTGCTTCAGAGGTGTCACATCACTGGGGACAGCAGCCACCTATCCTAGCTGTAAATGTTACAGGCTACCAATTGCCTGCATGGTTGCTCTCTTGAGAGACATGTGCCTTCTGCCAGAACAAGGGGATCTGTGTGGCCCAGCACCAACTAGTAAGAACCCATTACATTCCTGGTTCCCTGCTTTTTACATTTCAGACACTATGTTCTGGACCACAAGGCTAAGAATCCAAAGCAAGGAAAATTCTAACCTCTGCAAAAACAGATTATTTGGGAACATAAGTGATTTAGTAATGTCTAGTTTTGAATGCAACTAGCCAGATGGTTTTCCTTCCTTTCCCCAGCTCCTCATACTAATATTAGTCATCTGAAGGAGCAAGGAGTGCAAATGTGTGAAAATGGAATAATGGGTACTTTGGGGTAAGAATTTTGGTGAAATGGGGAAGCAGCATAAACTGAATGGTCACTTTTTTTTTTATAGTCACTTTAGCCTGGTAATTTATGCCATCCTGGAGATGTGACCCCCTGAATCAATCCTTTAGAACCTGCTCTTGCAAGAGAAAAGAAAAATGTAAACCAGATTTTAAAAAATACAAATGAAATCTGCTCAAGCCCCCATGTCAATAGTGGCATTCAGAGAAAAAATGCAGGGTCACAGGCCAAATTTGATGATTTCCATTTCTTTGACTGGCAGAAGCAGTTACAACAGCAGAGAAAACACAGCCATGCAAACTTCTGGTACAGCCCAACATTCAAACCACAGGCCCTATTGCACAGTCAATGCCTTCAGAAATGCATCAAAAGCCACACTTTCCTCTGAAGCAGCTGGTTTGCTATGACACAGTTTAACAACAGTTATGCTTATCCCCATTTTCTTCCAGTGCCCCCTGTCCTTCTCATATGTTATTTTCCACGTTGGAACTCTTTTTTTCGTGGTTAGCAACTACTTCAACACTGCAAGGTTACAGTTAAATGATACAGTCAACAGCACTGCATTCAGGGCAGTCAATTCAGCTGTGGGACACATTGCTTCAAATTGCTGGCTGATTCCAATAGCGCAATGACTTGAACTTGAGTTTCCAATGTCAGAAGTCGGTGGCTATTCCTGGGTAAGTATGGATGTCTGATCCAGGAACAGGCATGTAAATATAAACTGTGAGCTCAGGAACACAGTGTTATCCCTCCAGAAATGTCAAATAATCTGCAAAACTGTATTTTTTCCTTGTTCATGTCCATAGGCCAGACAGAGCTTGGGGCTACTTAATCCAAACTGCACCACCATTTGTTGCTATACAAGTTCCTGTAATGTTTGGTTTCTATCCTGCATGGGAACCCAGTATCCTTAAATTCCACTGGAATTGATGTGAACAAAGACAGGAGGCAACTTTTCAGTGGGTAAAATTCCTGTAACCAGTAAGTACAACATTAGGTGAAATCACGTGACTGAGGTGGAAAGTTATGTGTGTTAAAAGTTCACTGTTCAGCTTTTCTAGCAATGCAGCCAGGATTCTTATTTTAAGTAATGGGGCCTGTATATCTTAAAACCATACTTTGGAGACCTAAATTCTTCCAGATTCAGGAATGTCTTGAAATTCTATAAATTGTATAATCTTTTCTTGATAGCTCAAACAGCGTACACCCAAAGATTGTCTTTCATTAATACTGTCACAACTAATTGTGCTCTTGTCTCAGCAGCAGAAATCCAAAAGTGTTAGTTACCCCCATAATTTTGTAGGCACCATCACTGTACAGTAGGATAATATGTTTTGCAATAATAAGGCATATGTGTAAGGCTGTTGCCAGGTAAGCTGCCAAGGCAGCTTTAAAATAGCTCCACTCTAGTGGCTTTTGATTAAAGCCCCATTCTCTACTTCATTCCAGTTGCCATAAAGATGCACTCCAAAACTTACATCATTTTGCTGTCTGCCAGATATTGGTTACTGTTGCCACTTGGCTCTTTAGAAGCCAAACCTCAGTCCTCTTCAGTAGCTGGTGGTAGCCACCAAATGACTACATGAGGAGCTGGAAAAGAGGCATGATAAGAGGACTACCCGGATTGCCTAAAAATTCAGTGCTTGGAAAAAGTTGAATTCTAACCACAGCTTCAGTTCTATCTGTATCTGAAGCAGAGTGGTGTTAAGAGGGAGAAGAAATGTTTGACAAAGGGAGCAAAAAAACCCTGAATTCTGAGTGGCTGTGTACAGTAGAGAGAGTCCTAGTATGTGAGGTTTACCTAAGTACGTGACAGAGTGCTCAGCAGTAATGCTGACAAGAATACACTACTGTGTATGTGGTTTCCTGAGCCTACAGGGTCAAGTAACTTCAGATGATCCCTCTCTTCCTACTCCCGAATGCTGTGGATCCTGACTGTTGCAGCATTCAGGTGGTTTTGAGATCTAGGATTTTATTGTTCTTTTCTAAATAATCAGGCTGGCTGTGGGCATCAAAATTTATCCTACTATCCTTGCCATTGATGGAGCAAGGTATTTGCTGTGATGCATCAGAAATGTCTACAGGTATATAGTGTTTCTTGGTGGAGGCAGAGCATCTGTATTCATAGTTAATACACTAATTTTGCAGTTGATTCCTTTGTGACAGCCTGCCCATGCCAGAAAATTTCTCTGGTGAGGTACTTAAACACAGATTATTTTTTTGATGGAAGTTAACTGAGGTTATGATTCCAAAGGCCAACAAACACTGTGTGTAATGAAACTTTGGCAAAGGCAGATTATACGACCCTGGCACAGAGAAGCTTGCATCTATAAAAGGCAAGATCTGTCCTTTGTTTATTCCCTAGTAAATCAGTGGAGTATGTCATGGTATTTCAGCATCAACTTAGCACATTTTATCTTCCCTTCTAATTTACAGGCCAGTGGAAAAATAGAGGTTGACCAAGTTGCCTAACAACTTGGAGACTGTCTGTAAAAAAGACTGGAAAACAGAGAGTTTCTCTGCTCTACAGACAATGAGCAACACAGTATTACAAGCTTCAGGTGCCACAAGAAAGCTAAACATGATTTAAAGCTCCACTAGCAACCAATAAACTTGAAATGGTATTTAGGCACAAGGGAAAAGTCATGCTAGATGTACTTAATAGAAATTACTGATATAGACAAGGTATCATTGACATCTAATGGTACTGAAGGTTTCTCTGCAAATGGTTATCAGAAGAATAGTATAGTGCTGGCTACACCAACCATTTGCACTATGCACTGCCAGTGGGACATAACACATCTCATTAGCATCTGAGTTAAGATCAGGATTATATTTTTATGTGAATCTCTGTTAACCTCACTTCTGTGCTTTTGTTTGTGTTGTTGGATGGCCTTGAAGCACACAAACTGGGTACATTTTAGATAAAACTAGAAGATGTGATAAGACCACAAACAGGCATTCAGTCCACACAAAATGAAAGAAAGTCTGGAATAAAACTAGGGCAAACAGTAGTCCTTAGTACCAAATTATTAGCTCTACAAATGCTACTTTTACACCACTCTGCTTGCTAATGTAGACACAATTGTACTTCACTATCAGTACACACACCTATATAAGTACATATATAAATAGCTTCCCTTTTAGATTTCTTGGGTTGGATATCTAGCTAGCACATGTCACTGCCATTTCCCTGAAACCTGCTATTATCAGTAAATAGTATGTCCTAAATATTATAGTAGCTTTATAGTCAGCTAAGTTTGCCAGCTACTGTCCCATGCTCTTTAAAATACAAACCATGCTCTGCCCAGGGATCCAACAGCTCCCAAACTGGAGCTGTTCTAAGTAGCAGGATTCCCAGTCCCAAAGCTGAGGAAACCTAAATTCAAAGAATATGGTCTTCAGAGAATAGGTGTTCTGATAGCTTCTTTGCCCTCCACCCTACATAACCATCATATTTTGTAGATGTCCACTTCTTTTTGTGGACTGAGATGGGTAGTTCAGTATAATGTTTCTTCAGTCTCTCATAAAAATACCCATTAAATGGATTAATTGAATGCAAAAATTAATGCCAAGATTACACCCTGTTACAGGAATACTGGATGAACCTTCAGAAAGAATAAAAAGTTCTGTATTAAGGGACAGGATAAAGGATAAATATCACAAAATGAGATGTTAGAAATATGTTAATATTTCTCATTAGTGCCATGAACAAGAGCATGTTCACTGTCCTTTAAAAGGTGGGTTAACACTGGAAAAGGAAGTGTGGGAAGGTGAAAGACTCCAATTCACAAATGGAGTTGATGACAAAAAAACAGTTTTGCTTTCCCTGAAGTTTTTCACAACAGTAGGTGTTGAGGATACCTGTTTAACTCCTGATGTAATACAATTTGCTCTGATATTTACAGCTTTTCCACTCAGACTACTGTGGAGAAATACCTTCAGAAAAGCAATTTTTTACACAAAGAGAAAGGAAGTGGTCAAACTGAAAATTTCCTTCATAGTATTTTTCTCCTGTTTTGACTTGCTCTCTCATTGTTTAGGATGAGATTTCAAATATTCCCAATATGAGAAGAGCAACACAAGACAGTGTTCAGCCACACTTCCTTATTCAGCTTGAGGGAGCAGCCACAACCTTGACCCAGTGAGAAATCCCAAGTATGGCTATGAAATCCAATCTGCCAGGACTGAGTGCAGCTGTGAGCTCAGTCTGATGCTTTCACCTCTCTTCAGAAGCTGTCTACCAAGGCCTGTCACTCACACTGGTACCCTAAAGGCAAGACAGAGGGCTGGGTGACTCTTGGCTGGCTCCTTCAGACTGAATTCCAGCAAAGTTTGCTGTTCCCCTCTGTGTGCACGTTTGCCATTCGCTCCCTTTGACGATAGCTTGAGTTGCTATTTGTGGTAGCTGTTTCATTTGTGCTAAAATAAACACTGAGTTTAGCCAACAGCAGCTTTAAGGTAGGCAGGCACCCTTTTAGCATTCAGAGAGGGGAGAACACAGAGTGGAATGAACCACGGCTGTTTGTAAACTCTTTTTCCACTGTAGCAATTACTTTGAAGCGGTAGTGATCTCCAGGGATGCTCCAACTTCTGCACATGCTGTGTCAATCACAGGATTCTGGAGAATTGTGAAGACATGGACTCCCTGGGCCTAATTCTAGTGACTTCTACCCAGGTATAACTGGAGTTAGTTCAGCTGAAGTCTGTGAAGTCATCCTGGCATGAAACGGATTGCAAGATCAGAATCAAGAGTTTCTACTTGTCATTAAGACATTTTAACTGGAGCTAATTCTGATCAGAAGGGAAGTAATGTAAAAGCATGGGTAAAACTCTGCCTCAAGCAAACATCCTGAAAGGCTGGGTTTTCTTTTTCTAACTTAGGAAAGAATTAGCTTATTTCAAATTTAGAATGGGGAAAGTCAGCTTGTGAATCAAATATTGGACCCCCCCAATCCTTTACGATTTCTATTCAAGCCACCATTTGCCTTAAGTGACATTTTGGCTAAATGCTTGAAGGACAATCCATGGTCTACATGTGATTATTCAGTATGCAAAGGGATTGCATTTGGGAAAATGTGCATACAGTTATCTGACAGGTCTCCTGTCCTGCCAGTGTAGAACTTGCATCCCATCTCTATGTATTGCTCCTCCTCTACATAATCCAATATGACTTACAAAACCTTCTACTTTTTCAGAAAGCTTTTGCTGAACTTCTGTGCTGTTTCTCAGAATGGTGCTTCTAATTCTTCAATGGCAACAATCATAGTTGTTACACATTCAGATACATGGTCAGCCTTTAGAAGCAGCATTATCCTCTCTGCTTGCTTTCTCTTGCTGCAGCTTTATTCTCCACGCCTCTTAATTGGCCCAGTTGCTATCTCTATTTGTGCTGGTTGTCTCTCATGTCAGTCCCCTCTTTGGTCTGTTTTTTTCTGAGTCCATGACAGCCCTGAAGTGCCTGCCTTCAATCCCAACCTTATATGCTTCTGATTTTTAGTATAGATACATTCTCCACCTGAGTCCCATAAGCTCTCATAGCTGTCCTTAAACTCCATTCTTATGGCCAGAATGTATCTATGTAACATTTGATTCTTTCCTGGCTTTTTCTTTACTTCTACACTCCATTTCCTGCTTCACCTGCTACCTTTGCTTCAACCAACCCCCTCATTGTTGAGAAAATTTAGGTCAAGACTGCAGAAGCAGCAGAAACAAAACTAACTGAATATTACATACTTCCTTTTGAATCTCTCTATGCAACACTGAATCAACATTCCAGTGGTCCTGGAGGCTCCACAGGGATCAGTTGTCTCCAAGAGAGGTCAGGTCTTAAGGACAGAGACCATTTTAACTCAGTCTGACTGTAAGGGCCCTCAAGCCACACAGCATGGGCCATAATGCATAATACAAGCACATGTACTGCACAAACCAATGTTAAGAGAAGCACATAGAAGTTTTTTGAATACCTCTAGTAAATCTGTTTGTTTTAACTAGAATGACTGGCCAAAATTGAGATGGGGAAAAGAAAACTCAGAACACCAGAATTTACTAAAAGTCAGAAGGTAAGCAGAAAGCTCGATTTGGAGTTGCATCTCTGTGTGTCTGTTTCACTACCTTACCTGTCAGCATAAGTATAATCATAGATGTATCATTCTCAACTATGCATTTTCATTTTCTGTTAATTAGTTCAGTCCCTTTTTTATTATTAAGACTTTCCCTCATTCAGGACAGCTGCACAGTTTGGATGACAAGTGTATCCCAACTGGAGCTGTGGTAATTAAACTCAAATAATTAAGACATTCATGAGAGGCACATGAAATCCCTGGAAACTGGCAGTATTTTTTTTGTGCAGGGGCACGTCACAGTGGGCTGGAAGCCAGAGCTGCTGCATGTTTGTGTGCGTGTGGAGAGCTCACTTCGTTGGCTTTCAGAGGGAGGAACAGATCAGTATGCAAATGTCAGATTCCTAATTAAGCCCTGCTTTCATGGGTTATTAAACAAAACACAAAAAAAACACAAAAAACCCCCACAAAAATATTTTGAAATGGTATTACCAATTTAAAACATTTCTGACACCAAAATTCTGTCGTGTTCACTGGTACACCAGGCTTTCAGCAGACACAATTTAAATGCTAAGTAGTTAGCCACTGCACAACTGTATTTATACTGGAAATTGCATTTGACCCTTTCCAAGAGCTTCAGGTCCATGCCACACTCAGTCCCTTGGTGCTATGAATACACTTGAAACTGCAGAAATGTTTAATTCCTCTAGTTAGCTTATGAAACCTCTGTGGATTCAGTGTGCTGGACTTTAGCCCAGACTTGAATATTCAGACTGAAGCCTTACAGGGACAGTTCTGGAAAATGCTTTTGGCATTTACAGACTTCTTTCTTACCTGCCCATATTAGACCAAAGAAACACTGGCAAAAAGTATGACTCAGGCACTCTGAAAACTCCAAAGTGTAAGAATGTTGGATATATTCAACCAGTCATGGTGTAAAAAGTAGGGGGAAAAAACCTTCTTAATTCCCTAGAGTCCAGGTATAAATCACAGAAGAAATTTCTTGTCAGCAAACTGAGAGGCTAACTTCATGAATCACCGAGTCGTAAGACTCCCTTCCTTACTCTCTCTTCTAAGAGGTAATTTTATCCTCCACATCAACTTAAGTCCTTAGCTCCTGCAAGTACAAGGTTAGCTGGTAGACCTGAGGAGGGTTAATCTTAGCGACATAAACAGGCAGAGATTTTTCCTTCCCAGTATTTCCTAGACTCCAACAGTAAAATTCTAGTGGACAGACCCTATCTAGTGGTGTTAATTAAAATCAAGCTATAAAGAAAAATAATTGACTCATTTCATAAGACCAGTAGGAGTTATCTACTGTAGTGATTTTAGTAAAGAGTAGTGGGCTAGATACCAAAGCTTTTATTTAAGGAAGAGCTCTTAACCCATAACCATACAAGTTCCATTTCCTTAACCTAAGTGTCCAGAACCAAGGAAGATGCAAGAAAGTAAATTAAAAAACCCCAACAAAAAAAAAAAAAAACCAAAACAAGAAGTGGCTCTGCTTATCAGTAATGCAGAAAAAAAAAACACAAACAAAACCTAAATCCCAAAGAGGCTATTTTAAAGAGTGCTTTGGTCACATGCAGCACGCATGCAAAGATTTCCTGAACTGGAGACAGGAATTAGATTCCTGATGAGCGATGTGACATTTTTTACTTTCAGTCTAGAAAAATGCTGGTCTTTTTGGAGCCTGCAAGTAGGCTGTAGTGCATGGCACATCCAGAGGGGCTGCAGCTCCGAGGAGTCCAGGAGCGCTGCTCACATTCTTGAGTGCCATCTGCTGGCACCTTGTCTGTTACCTCTGCCGTTTGCATAACCTGTGAGTCTTCCAGAGGCTGCTCAGCGTCTCGCTCAGCCTGCCCCGTGCTTCTGAAGGACAGAAGGCTATCTAAGGGTTTTTTAGAAGTGGAGCTGACCTGTCTCCCCATGCCAACTTTGGACCAAGCAGCTCTGAGCAGGGTGATGGGAAAGTAGTACACACACCACAGGACTATGGTTTGCATGGAGCAGGGTTGGACACATTGTAAGAATACAGAAGACTGATATGCGAGTGTATTGCTGTTTCACATAATACTCTAAAGACTTATTTTCATTTAAGACATTGTAAGTGACTCTACCTCCCTTATTTCAGTCAGTAAATTATGTGAGAGCATGTTTGGGCACACCAGTTTGTAAAATTGTACTTAAAAAAACCCCTCTGTATTTTGGCATTAAAACTCTAGCCTACCCTACATTTGCAGGAGGTTTGGTATTCTGTAATTCTACAGATACCAGAAAGCAACTCTCTTCTGCACAGATAATTATTTTAATAAACCTAATATCCCATAGAAAACCTTTCTTTTTTTGTTGGTGCTGACATTAGACAAGTCTTCACACAGATTTGCACAGTTTGCAGAGATCAATACCTGATAGCATTCCAATGAATACCAACTATGAGGAGCAGTTGCTGCTCTTTCTAAGTTAGCCAACTAGGTGAATATAAACCTGTGGATCATTATATTCCTCTGATATGGGCAGATGCTTTAAGTATAACTTTTTTAGATGGCACATGTGATCAAAACTCTCTGAAAGTTTAGGATCTTTCAAGTGAGGTTTACCGTACTCCACAGAAAACAGACAGCCAAGTAAGTTGCTCAGAGCACAGAAAGGGAAGAAAGCTAGGCTGATTGCCACTGTCTCAAGTTTATACAGAACAAATAATGGTATTTCTGTGTCTGGTACTCAGTGTCTTACCTCAGTTGTTTTACCTCTGCAAGTAGGTGTCTCAGAGGTGACTCTGGGTGAGCTGGTTCTGGGCTCTGCTCTCTGCAAGGCCTGGCGTATTTTTCCTGAGGGCTTGGCCAGACAAGCATCAACTCATCTCTCTAAAGCAAGGTAAGGACACGCCTCACTAAAGCCTCTTAAGCCATGACTGTTCCTCCTGTCCACTCCGCCTGTCTGCCAAAGCTTACTGTCCTCATGACGGAGCTGTCAGAACGGGCTGTGCTTGGGCCCTTTGCTTGCAGAGATTGGTATCTTTGCTCCGTGAACTTTCATTTCTGTGGTAAAACTAAGCTGGATTACACACTAGAGCTTCTGAAGTGCAGGCACATCTCTCCTCTTGTGATTTCTGTGCTGTGGTGGATGCCAGTGCTGGCAGGGAGGCATGGCACTCGGATGGGGCTGACGTTTCCAACCGCTGTGGCGAGATACCCGAGAGCAGGCAAAGCCTGTGGGGCCGACTCATCATCTTGTGCCACCGAGGTCTGATCTGTACAGTAGCAAAACAGCCTGCTTTATCTATACACAGAAGAATGATTTTGTGGCTGATACTGTGTAAATACAAACCAGGTATTGCTGAGCAAAATGGTGCCTTGTGGTTCATGGCAGACCTCTGGTTGAGATGTGAAGCAGGGCTGCCCACAGGCACAGCACGCTCGGCCTTCCCAGTCAAAGGCAGTTATTTCTGCTGGTCTGAGGAAGGGGATTTGGCAGCAGAGTTACCTTCATCTAGCCTCCTCAGGCTTTAATTGAAGGAGGTCTGACCTTTTGTGAGGTAAAAATCCAGTCTTAGCTCCACCACAGCTTCTTCCCGCCTTTCTCGTGTCACTGCATGGGCTGGATGCCATGCTTTTCCTTCCCTCATGGGGGTGGCTGCGGGGCAGAAACCAGGGGAGAAGCAGGCGGGCTGAGGGCCGGGGGAGGCGGGAAGGGCAGGCGGGTGTGCGGCGGGGTCGGCTCCTCACCGGCTCCCTCTGAGGTTCGCAGCTTCTGAGGGAGTTCTTCAAGCTGGAAAACCTGTCTCTTTCTTCATCCCCTGCATTTTTGGGGTGCCCCTGTGAAGAAATGGGAGAAAATCCCTCCATCTGGCTTGGGGGGGGGGGAGGCTGCGCACCTAAAATGGCCGCCGTTGAGCAGGGCGGGTTTTGCGCCAACGGCCCCGCTGTGCCAGCCTGGGAGGATCAGGGTGGGTTTCTCGCTTATAAAATGCTATACTGGCTTTTTTTGTACATGGTGGTAGGTTCTGTTAACACTTTCATGGGCTACTGGGGCAGAGTTAGAGCAGGATGGAGTTTTTCCTAAGCCCTGGCCTACCGTGTTCAAAAGGAACTGAGGCCATTATAAAGGTATCACATACGTGACTTTATTTTGTATGTAATTTCACAGGATAAAAAGCATGAAGAAACAGAAGCACCCTGCTCAGTCAAGTTACTGCAGGAAGCTGCTGCAAGAGGGAAAAGTGGTTGCTCTCCTGTCTGGCTGAATGTCTGTTATTCACAGTAGGGAAAACACAACTCCCTAAGGAAGAAGTGCAGCAGACAACAAACTAGCAGAATACAGAAGGTAAGAATAAAAGAAAAACATGAGATCATCTCTCAGATGTAGAGCTGTTTACTGCTGTTTAGTTTACCATGTGAAGATGGGATATATATTGTGCTTTTCTGTCACACATCCCTACCTGTGCATCAGCAGACCAGTTCTGGTCTCTGCTTGGAATTGCTGTGGGGAGGACTTTTTTTCCCCTGCTTTGTGACTTGTTCTGTTATTTCTAGTCCAGAGCAGTTTCTTGCACACTTGCTGTACACGATGGAGGGCTTCTGACCTATGTTGTCTTCAGACTTCCAGACCATAAATGTTCTTCAGGAGTGAGCAATGCAGGTTTTTTATTATAACAGAAATTATCACAGAAACAAATTAATTGCTCTTGATTATGGTCCTTGTACCAGTGTGTAACAAACTAACAGGTGGGCTGTGGCTACAAGAAGTTCTCCACCCTCTTAACAGGTGTTGATCTGGTTGATGGAGGAATAGTTCAATTAATTTTGCACACTCTCACAGAAATGGGTGTCTCTTTGATTGTTACGTGTTAGTTACATATGGAAAAAGAGTGGCTCTCTGAAGGTAGAAGATACATTGTTTCCTGAAAGAAAAATCGTCAAAAATAATTTGTTACTGTATCAAACCCGCAGGAAGATAGGTGTTTTAATGCAGGAATAGATATATTGTTTAACTTCACAACATGTTAGTGAATCGCATTAACTGTGTTTGAAACATGTCCTTTGTGTTCAGTAAGGGCTCATTTTGGAGAGCAATTCCAGCAATATTTTTTTTTCTGAATATTGGATTTGAGTTGTAGAGTTTACTGTCAGCTTCCATTTCTGTTAAGAAATTTCTAATACAGATTTTCTGGGAATGTTTGAAATGTTGAAGAAACCTTCAAAGCCACAGCAGAGACTGTCAGAGTTGAGCAGGCATTGGAACAGGCCTTTTGTAAGGAGGAGATGAGAAGTAGTTTAGCTGGGTGGAGCAAATTTCAGACTGGATATCTGTCACATTATTTGGCTTGGCTTACAACAGTGGTGCTAGCACTGCTCTAATGGTGTGACTCTGAGTGTACGTACTAGCAAATTCAAAATGACAATTTTAGAATTGCACAAAGAATCCACTGATACTGTCATGGTGGTGTTGTTCCTGGGATGTTAGAGCTGTGTGCAGCCAGCCTCCTGTCGTAAGAGACCGGAGGCTTGCTGTGTTCCCATCTCCCCAGCCAGCTGAGGTTTTCTGTGCTTAGGCACTTTGCTATGCTATGGATGTTATTGGGGCTGGAGATCCCATCCTGCAGAGAGCTAGAGAAATGGGAATTGCCATCCCACGTCCTCTGTTTTCCAGCACAGCCCTGGAGAGCAAGACTGCAAGTTTCCAGATTAACTGAACCAACATAGGCTGTTGATAAGAGAAGCATGGATGTGAGCTGACCTCTGAAAAGGAGTCCCACCCCCCCAAATACACGGATCTTTTCATCTGAGTATTTAAAAGTCTGAAAATCTGTGGGATTACATTATCTTTTGAGGGATAGTGTCAGAATCTTTGGAAGACTCAAAATTTATTTATTTATTTATTTATTTATTTTTGGTCCATCCCTACCCTAGATATAGTGCACCTATTTTGCTGATTTATTTGTCTGCTTTCTTGTGTCATATACTGTTCTGGAGTTCTGCTTGCTGCTAATGTGCTAATTTAAGCTATGTCACTTCTTTAGGGCTTCTGTGGATGGTAGACTTTGACAGGATAAAAATGTAATGTTACACAGAGCTCACAGGCAAGCATTTCTTGCACAGCCTCTGTTACTGAACTTTCTCCAAATGATCCCAGCTGTTTAGGATCTAGTTTGCATTACCGATTTTGCTTAGGGTGCCTTAACTTATCTTGAAATGTGACAAGGAAAGAGAAAAACCATTGCTGAGTTAATTCTATGGACCTCTCTACACTGGGTCTTTTTTTTAACATAGTGTTTCTTTTGGGAGAGCCTTGAAATCAAATTCTGTCAAGCTTCTGCTTTTCTTTCCTGTATGAATGCCCCCCTAACTATAAGCCAGAGCACTAAAAGCCTGTGCCTGTTAAACAAGAGGCAGGCAGAACCTAATAACTGATCTACAGTGCTAGAAAACCTGCGCTTTATTCCTTCCATCCACTGTTTGAGCAGCCTTTTCCCTATCAGATATCTACCTGGAGGGTAAACGGTGGCAAGAAGAGGCGAAGTTTTTTTCTCTCGTGTCTGAAAGAGCCTGGAGCTTTAGAAAATGCCAAATCTGAAATAAATGTGTCCAGCCTGCTCAATAAATTGATCTCAGTTTCCCACAGACCTCCCAAGCATGCTGCAGTTTACTGCATACCAGTCACTGTGAGGTGGTGAAAGGCAGGGCAGTGTGTCTCCTAGACAGGCTGTCGAAGTGCAGTGAAGATTTTCAATTTGAAAGATGATTTGTGAGAAAGGGCTGAAAGGGGGAGGCTTTCAGTGAACGTTTTTCTCACAGGTTGATAAATAAATTCTGTACCTATAGATGAAGAACACATATCCTTTAACAGTCATGCAAGGCAGTGTATCTCTTGCCCTGGAACACAAGTGCTTAGGACTTTTTACCTGCAGCTTCAGCCTATTTTGATACGGAAATTTAAATCTGGCAACTAAAGTTTGAGTGTTTGTACTTGTAGTTTGCTTATGAATGTGCAGTACAAAGAAGCCCTGCTGTGAGATACCCTTCTGAAAAGACAGCATTTAGTTTAAAGCAGATTTTTTTACCCTACACCTTGCTTCTGTCAGTGAAAGTAAGGCAGAAGTTGTGCTGGGTGAATACAGGACTACTTGGACATTGTGTATGAATGCATTGAAGAATCCAGCTCCAAAACGTCTCTTCATTGTAAGTGCTATCTCTGATACAGGAAAGAAAAAATGGTTATCTTGTTGAACTTTTTGGATTTAAAACTCTTCTTTTAGTGTCTGGGTAGAAGGTGGCTGCCTTAACTTTCTATCGGAATGTGCTTGTACAGCTGTGAAATGGGATCCCCTTTCCTGGCAACAGACAGTACTTGCCCCTGCCAAGTCCTTCTGTTGGGCCCAACCAGCCTGCAGCCAGCTTCTGCACTTAGTTTGCCTGCTTTCTGGATAGCCCCCACTGTTGTCAAACGTGAACCTTAAAAGTTTAGTCTGCTGATGACTTCATACTTAGCAGAAATGAATCTCGTGGTCAGCAATTTCCTGATCACTGGAGTGAGCTGCTTTGGTCTTGCTGCTGTGAGATTCAGCATGCAAGACCCATGTGCTGCATCAGGAAGCCCCCAATCTATTTTCCAGAAACAGATTAACCCACTGATGTTCAAGGTCATCTTCCCCGCACTGTTAAAACTTAGGTCATAAAGTTTCATTGTATTTGGACTACTGATTAAAATTGTCATGTCATTTTAGTGTTTCAAAGCATGTTTTATGTAGCACTGTAAAAATTGCACTTTTGGAAAAATATCTAGACAGTAGTAACTGAATTTTCCCTTCTTAGTTATAAACCGGGCTGTAGCTTGCGCTTGAAATTCCTGCATTTCTTAAAGGATCTCTAGCATTGTTCTGCTAAGCACCTAAAGAACAGTTGCTTCAAACTGGGAAGGGGCAAGAGGTTTGCTGCATTCTTTCGGAGCTGTTTAAATTCCTTATAAGGTTGAGGTCAGTTTGCTAAAGGCGAGTGAAAGATTTTATTACTAATTGGAGGTGTGTAGAGTCAGAATAAAAAATAGCTTTCTTAACAAATGATTAATTAAAAAGCAAATGTCCAGTACAAAAAACTGTCCCATGCCACTGTCACTTTCCACTACACCATGCTCGCAGGTATGTGCTATATGTGCTCTGTATTCAGAGAAACTGCCTGTTTGTAGCCCTTGCCCCTTATTCCAAAGAAATAAAAATAAAAAATAAAAAAACCCCAAACAAAACTCCTTGAAAGCTGTGACATTCAGGAAACTGAATCCTCATTACTGTTCTACACTTCATACTACTCTCCTTAATAAGTGGTCCCTTGAACAGGCTCTTTCTCCTTGTGCTGGGAGGTGAGGATCTGGGTGATAGCTTTAAGTACACATTACTGGTAACAGTAGACTGTTTTCTGTGTGTTGGCCCAGTCCCGTAATATCCCTCCCAATGTATTGTCCCAAGCAAGACAAGAATGAGGTAGTAGAGTAGGTGGCATGCAACCCTATATACAACTGTTTTTATGAGTTTGGGAGTATTTTTGTAGAGGAAGGGCAGCATAGAATTAGATCTGCTCTCAGGCAAGTCACATGATTTATTTTTCTAGGAATGAAGCCCTTTCTTTGAGTTGTGACATACCTCAAATTAAAAAAAAAATAAATTATAATGACTATGTGCTTCCTCCATTAAGGAAGTCAGTTGTGGAGATTCGGTGCTGTGCACAGCTCTCTGGTACGTCTTGTTCTGTGCTAAGCAACATATTCAGAAATTGCCAGCAAAGAGCAGCAATGTAGGATCTGTTCTTCACAGCCTGTGGAGAGTGTGGCATACTTCTCCAAGCATTGGCAGAGGATAAACGTCATAAAGAAAAGGGGAGTGGGTAATACTTGCATAACGTTACCAGCTGGAGGCAAGCCTTACTGACAGCAGAAAAATTACCAAGATGGGCAGCAATGTTACCTGACTAGTAATTGAACCCCTGTGCAAAAAGTGAGTGGGCTGGTTAAAAAGATGCAGGTCTGCACTAAAGTGTGAGTGGTGATGGTGTCTCTTCTCAATGGCCTGGCTGGGGGTACATGTACAGTACCAGTTTCAGAGGGCTCTCACTGAGAAAAAAGAGCAGTCTAGAATGTCATACCTAACATCTATGACACATCTGAAAAGAAAGACATAGCCAGAGATGGCCTAAAATTGATTCAAATTTCCCAATTTTTTATTTTGATTTAGATTTAGATTCCAGGTAGAAGACCAGTGGTTAAGAATTTATTAAAATATTAAACTAGTGACAAAAAGACAGTGCACATTTGCTGAACAGTGGTGCTCTTAAACTATGACAGGCATATGCTTTTGTTTACTCTGTTCACTAGTTCAGTTACTCCATGCATAGATCAAAACTCCAATGCAAAAATGCAATTATGCTGCCCAAAGAAATTACAAGATGTCTTTCAAATACAATCAGCAAGACATGCTCTGCATCAAAGAGAATTTAAATGCTATCAAGAAGGTCTAATTGAAACCACATTAATATTTTATTGTGGAAGTTGAGAAGGATAAATGGGGAGGGAGACTTTTGGAAGTCACGCAAGAAGCTTGAATTGCTGACACAAAGGAGGTAAAGTATATTTATTCTGATTTCCTGGGAAAAGAAACCTTAAGTGAAAACTGTTGGGCAAAACTACACAGTGAAAAATTATTAGCCCTTCATGCTTGGTTAGCCTCCTCTAGGTCTTCCTTGGACTAGTATTCTTCCCGTTCTTCAACTCCTAGGACAGGATAATTTAGTTATTTTAATGTCTATGTAGGGTACTTTTCTTTTCAGATACCTGTTCCAGTTGATTTCCAGATAGACAAGGCAAAATTCTTGTAAATCCTAGAAAGTCTATTATATACAGAGCATCATCTGTAAGAGCCTGTTCTTGGGCCCTGAGGCTGTTCCAAGACTATCATTATAAACCTCAATGAATTGAAAAAGTAGCAGCGGAGTAAGATATTAGACTTTATTTTTGTGTAGTGTACCTGAGAATGTCATTAAGAATTGGGAGAGAGGAGCTGGGGTTGCATCATAGCTCATCTGTGTATCACAGAACAGATTTTTCTTCAGGTGTGTCAGTGATAGCTACTTCTGTTTTGTGCACAGTTCGTAACAAGTCTCTATTTGAATGGTTACTAATCTGCTGTACTGCTAAACCCTGTCACTAGGGCTGTTACAGGTCTACCCTCTTTTCAGAAGGTGTATGGAATAATTCATAGACTTGTAAATTAAACCTCAAATTCTAGAGATACTTCTATGCTTCAGCTGTAAAAACTTGAGTTGTTTTGCTGGTCTTTTGCTTGGAATACTTTTTAAGTCATGATTTATTTTGTATCATATTTTGAGATTTGTCTGTAAATTAAAATAGTAATGATACTGGAATTTCTTCAGGGCTACATAACAGCATAAATTAACTCATCCTATCTTATAATCAAGCAATTCTCTCACTTCTTCCCTTCATTCTTAAGGTAAAGCTTACATTTTTTCTCAAATGCATTATTTTCTGTGAAATACAAAGCAGAGTCTGCTAGCCATCTGAAGTCAGGGCAAATGTCCCAGGTTCCCTTCCAGAGATTTCTTGGATAGTTTGGGGAAAAAAAATAAATTTAAAAAAAAACAGGAAAAAAAACCAAGAACCCAACCAAAACCAAACAAACAACTCTTACAGTTTGCAAGATGCCTGTATTGTCTTTAAGTAGTTTCAAATTTACTAGTCAAAATTTGTAAAATGTTATTTCACCCTTGTGTTAGAATTGTTATGGTATGTGTGTAATGAATCAAATTGAGCTTCTTCATGGGTCACTACTGATTCCTCAAAAGCTCTTTCTGTCCTGAAGAATCTCTCTTTTGATCTAGCCTTCACTTTGGAAAAAGTTCTTAGATGATGTTTCACATTTTTCCTAACTTTATATGGATTATGTTTCCTTTCAAAGCTATAGCTTGACCACACATTAAATAAAAATTGCTTTACTAAGTTCTAGTTTAGGAGAAGAATGTTCATTTTTCTAGAGGAAACATCTGTAGTTGTGTTTTTAGGAAAGAAGAGTGTTGAGTCTTCTCTTTTTTCTAGGTCTGAAATGGTTTGGTTGTAATGATAGTGTGTCTGCATAGCTGAATGATTAAGCAAAAAATCCTGGGTGTTAATCACGCAGTCATTTTCGTGCTCAGGACTTTAGCCATTGGCTTTACAGCCTGTGGTCAGTGTGCTCTGTGTCATATTACAGCCAAGTTAAAGGTATGGCAAGCAAGCAGTTACCCTTCCTGCTG
>NW_009952711.1:1792197-1833659 GCF_000747805.2 Chaetura pelagica | reverse complement strand
TTGGGGAGCAGCTGTGAGCCCAGAGGGGAAGCTGGGGCTGAGGTTATCAGAAGGGTGTTCTTTCCTTCCTGCTCCCTAGGCAGGAAGGGCAGATGAGGGAATTTGTTGCCCTGCCATCTTAATTTGCTTGGTTTAGATTTGAATATGGAGTTAGGAAGTAGACGCCGAGAAAGGGGTTGGAAAATGGTTTGTAGTTATGATTTTTCTTTTTTCTGCCCTGGCTAGTGAACCTTTTGAATGGTATATCTTTGGTATATCTTGGTATATCTTTTCAAGCTCCCTGAGCTCAGCTGTGTGCCCATGAGAGAACAGAGCTACCAGCTTATAACAAAGCTGATCACTGCCATAGGATACAGTAGATAATAGAGTATGCTGTGCAGAGCACTGGAATATAATACATAATATATTCTATATCAATGGTATAGAATAGTATAAAACTTCTGATGTCCACAACTAAAATCTAAATTCATCCAGACGATGATAGGTGCTATTCTGCTTTTCCTTTGCTTCTGTAAAGGGAGCCCTTGGTACAGCTAAATAGGTTAGGATAGCGTGTAACTAGAGGGATAATGTGGAGCAACTTCCAGCCTCACAGTCAGTTTTGACTCATGTGAGTTTTGTGGTTTTATTGTCTTTGTTTATCTCTGAGGTGTGTGTGACATAACATCTCTACCCTGTAAGGTGTAGGTCATCAGAAAGGAACCACATGTAATTTATTTATCAGCACAAACAGCATCAAGACATTGACCTCTGTACTATGTAGACAGTAAACAATAATGGGAAAGGAAGCATAAGGAAGCAGTACATGGACAGGACATAGGGAAGCAGGACAAACGTGTTACTCGAGTAAAGACAATGTCCTGTAAGATTGTCTGTGTGAATAGTACCAGAATAATTATTTATGGTGTCTTGTATGATTATTTTTCTGCATCTCCATGTGGGTACATCTTAGAAATCTATCTGGGTTCTTTTACTGAACCATTTTCTCCAGACCATCACAGATCTCCTAATATTCCCAGTTCACACCTGTTTCCTGGCCACCTTTTCAGTGCACAAGTAGCTATTGTTTTCTGGGCATCTGCAAGCAAATTAGCTTGCTTTGTCCCAGGAAGAGCATAGATCTTCAGGAACTCACTGGGAGTTCCATGTTACTGCAGTGACAAACCTAAAAGCAGACAAGCTCAGTGGCAATGACATTTGTAACAATTTTCTGTCACATAGTTCTGCAAGATGTCTAAGTTGCATAGCCCCTTCTCATTTGCTCTTAGCCATATTTTTTGGGGCTTCCTTTTTAGGCTGGTGGTGGATGTTGTTAAGAGATGCTGATTTTCAGTGTCCCTGAAAATGGCAGTGAAAGAAGCTACTGAGCTGATTTTCCTATTTGGTACACTACTTTTTTGCTCTGTCTGTACCTGTCTTTTGAAGAGTTTATTTACAGTGATACTGCTGAAGCAGAACATAGTCACAGATGTACAGAAAAAATCATACCTAATAGAAACTGTTCTGTGACCTTCTATTAGGTTTGCTTGATAAATACTGTATTTATTTTCTGCCTAGAGATTGAATTGAATGTATCCTACATCTTTTTTAGCTTTCATACAGTTCATTAATTTGTGCGGACAAATCCAGGCCTAAGCAATGGCTCTATAATTGTTCCAGCTTTCTGGGTTGGTCTTAGAGAAAATGCATGGCAGCATTTGCTGCTTCTGCAAATTAAAGAGGTGTCCTTTGAATGCCCAGGGAGCTACAGAACAGTTTTCAGTGTTCACCCTCAGAACAATGTAAAATGTGAAAGGTCAGTATAAAAATAGAGGCATCCGTAGGAAATTTAGAAAATTTGTTAACATAGATGGGTAAATAAGGTTGAATTCCTTAGGTCCAATATCTATCAGCACAGAAGATACACGGACCACTTTCAGTGATGTACAAACCACATCTCTGCTCCAGTGTATATTTTTAAAACATCACAAACCACAAACTTCCCACATGCCAGAGATACTTAGTGGACATGAAGTCAGCACAGTTAGTCCTATGCATTGACATATGCTGTCTGGGGAGAAATGTGGGAGAGAGGTAGACAGTACCTCCATTCTAACTACCTCTCTGATGACAGCCCTGGTGGAATTAGCACCATCATGCTGCTCTCAGGGCTGCTGAGGCCAATGTAAAACTGTTTTTTGGATTGGGAATTTGTTCTTGGCTCCCTGAAACCTCATCCTATTGCCCTTTCCAGTAAGACAAGTGGAGGCAGAACACAGCAATGAACCATTAACCTGTAACATCAGTTGTGCCAAACTACTTTTCTGTTTCTCAGGCTTCAGAAGCAGCAGTATGTCAGGCATCCTTTTCCCTTTTGATTTACCTTCCTAATTAGGTTATTCAGTCTTATTTCTGCTGCAGGACTTAAGAAATAGCAAAGCAGAAGTGAAGAATAGCACTAGAATGTTAAAGTTTGCATGCTATTATCACTAAAGCTCTGCTTGATTCTTTAATTTGTAACTAAAACAGTATTTGGAGCAGAATGAGGCAGCATCAACTGTAATAGGGAATTTTGATTTCTGAATTGTCACATGGAGGTATCACAGTGCAACAAGCAATGGAGTATGATTATGAAAGAAAAACTCTTCAGAAACCATCTCTAAAACCTCAAGTCAGCCACATTCAGCTACCTTTCATTTTTCAGGATCTTGTACTTCTGTGTGCTCCCAAGTTCTGACTAGGAGATAAGAGCCTTAATCAAGCATTGCTAGACTATAAGAAAACAGGAAGTAGGGGAAACGTGAGGAAGGAGCTCAAGGCCTTCTCTTGAAGTTTCAGCTTTATACTAATTACTACTGAACTTCTACTTTGCAGTTTGTTTCAGTAACATGTCAAGCAGAAATAGCTATATATGTCAACTCTCAAGGCAGAAGCAAAAATGAGTAGGAAGGTAGCATTTTGCCTTTTAAAAAGGAATTAGTCTTGTCCTCTGTATCCTCTAGGGTAGGTGTGTCACAAGAGGAGGTCATATTCAGTGTTGTCATCAAAGCATTGCCAGCATTCTTCCTTTTGCTCAGCTCACTATGATTTAAAGAGCTGCTGATGTCAGAGACCTGGGATTCCAGACAGAATTGTTGATCTTACCTCACTGTGGGAAGTTGCATGGGTTAGCTTTTCCTTACAAGACATTGCCCAGTGTTTCTTACATCTTATATTTCATTTGGACTAATTATGCTGCCTCCCTTTCTTGCTCTCATGAATTAATACCACTATGCCTGACTATCCATTCTGAAAATAGCTATCAATATAGCTCACAGCTATTTATATCTGCTAGTGTCAACATGAAGCAAGCACATATTCCCAGAAGAAATTATGACTTTTTACTGCTTCTGCATCAGTGAAGGCTCAAAACACAGAGGCAGCTTGGACAAAGTTTGAAATGTTCTCCATTCTTGCCTTTCCCCTGAAGAAGCTGTAGAAAGATGCATGTCATGATAGATTTTAAAGTCTTACCAAATCTGCCAGAATTTACCCCCTTTATTTTTCAGCTTTGAAAACAGGATTTTTTCAAGTTATGTTTTGTTTAATGTATCCCCAGTGTTCAGCAGCGGATTAGCTTTGTGTCCAGGAATGCAATAAGAAATGTTTATAATTCTGGTGTAGTGACTTCCTTCCCTAGAAGTAACTCTTCCATATGCTTTGACATTTTGGGTCCTGAACTGCTGTTGTAATAATGCTAAGAAAACCTCAGCAGGATTGACTAACTAAGAGGGCAATTTGTGCTAAAGAGTAGGTCACAATTTAGAGCTCAGAGCATTACAAAGTAAAGAAACTCAGTGAGAAGTTAGAAAACAAGCATGATGTCCTGAGAAGGATGGCTGAAACATGGCTGAGCAGAATATGGGCATTGTATACCTGCATCTGCTGACAGGTAGCTGGACTGGCAATACCCCGGCTTTTTTCATGTGTTTGTGACCCTGTATTTATCACAGACACATTTACATCTAGGGATCCGGGGTTATGTCCTGTAGTGTTTTCCTCAGAATGCTTTCTTGAGAAACTGGAGAGAGAATATAATAAAGGATACTTACAGTATAATGAAATACTTTGTTCAATCTTATTTTTTTTTTAAATTGTGTGTTCTATTAACTTGTAGTGCAACACTAGGTTTGAAACAAGAAGTATCAAAGCATTTTATTTCAGTAGTTCAGTGCTACTAACAGTCATCCAAAAAAAAGTTTGTGCAATGCTCTTAGCTTTGATATGTGCATAGGATTTTGACAGAATTTCTACTGTGATGAAATGTGACTCTCAGTGACTCTGCATTGGAGTGTCATACAAAAGGAACACATCAGTTTTTTAAATAACTGCAAAAGGGTCAGTTCCAGGGCTAATGGAACAAGGGAATAGTGAGGGAATCAATTTTTCTAACTGCCTGCACTAGAAAAGCATGGAAGTCAGTGGAAGCAGAAGCCTCCACTGGGTCCTAGCAGCCTTAGCCACATGTCAGAGACCATGTGGAGTAGGTGCTTCATATCCTTCAGAACAGTGCCATACAAACAAGTTATCTAAGATCAGGAACAGAAGGGATTAAAGAGACTCTAAGCTTGCTGAGCTTCAGTTACTTTTTGGAGCTTCTCTGTCTTCAAAAGTTTCAGAACCAAATTTCAATGCCTAGTTACAAGTTAGAAGCAAGAGGAACTTGACATAGGGTTTTTGGCATTTATGAGCTGCAGACAGTGACAATCCTTAAAAAAACAATGACAAAGGAAATAAATGTTTCTAAATCTCACAGTGTGGGGAACCAAATCCAGTTAGCACAACTGCAGATAAGGAGCGGTGAACAGGACTGTCTTAAAGACTGAAGAGCTATAGCATCACTTGCACTTGTTTTTTTCTTGTTTTGTGATCATACATGCAGCTCTGACTAATCAAAGATAAGAAGGAGTTGCATTCTGTTTTACTGAACAGGAAACAAAGTCGTACAAAGGCAGAAAGTGTTCAGACAGGAATTTCTGAGTAACTGATGAGGTCAAAGGTGAGAGACAGTTACAGTAGATTTGATGACCCCACAATATCAGAGAGAGTTCTGAGACTCTCTTCCCAAACAGAAGATAAGCTGGGGCTGTGAAATTTCTGTCACTTTGGTTCTATTGTGGTAGAAAGAGTCCTTAAGTATCTTCAGAGACAGGCAAAATAAAGCTATATAAAATATTATTTTCAGGCTGGAAGCCAGATCCAGAAAGATTTCAAGAAGCTGGATCTGAGTTTACTGGTTGTCACCCTTCAAAAAGTGCTGAAGGGGTTGGGATCCTTATTCTGTCTGGCAGGAATAAGTATCTGATCTTCTAGTATTTCTTCCTTCTGGTCCTTTAAAAACAGACAAAAATCTCACAGAATCATTGGTTTATACAAAAGAAAATGATAATGTTTAAGTATGGATTTAGTTAAGTGTATCTTTCTGTGCAAGATGTGTGAGATGAAAATCTGCCCACTCTCACTCTTCAAGTAATGTATAGAAACTTTCAGCTCATGCTGTGCTGTAGAAGAGCTGCTGGAAATAATGAATCAGTAAACCACTTGCTCTAACTGTTCTTGTGATATTTTAGACACAAATTCTAAGTGTAAAGCTACTCAGAGAGAAGGGATTATTGACCAATTGTAGAAGGACTGAAACACATATTGTAAAAGCTTCTGAGATCCTGTTGTGGGAAGCATGAATTGTATCTGTTTGGAAACTAGCCTGAAGTCTCCAGTGTGACTGCTTATGATGAGAGGAGTTTGTCTGCCCTTCACAGCCCCCTTCCATAGGGATCTGGAATGTAAAGTGTGTGCTGCAAGTACCCAGTGCCACCATCTGTATCGCCTTGGTCAGTTATAGGAGTGGCTTTTCTGAACAGGAGTACAATTAGCACTGATCAGATGCGGTAAGACAGGCTTTGATATAATGTGATAGTTATTTAAATAAATACAGCTTTTTCAGGTATTCTGACAAGGCTTTTTTGAAGTTTTTGTATTTGGGGGTTTGTGGGTTTTGGGTTCTTTTGCTTTTGGGTGGCATCTGTGTTTTACAAGAGGGAAGACACTAGAAACAACACATTTACAGTTTAAATACCATTTGCAGAAGTTCTTAAGGCTGCCAGAATGTTGGAGCAGCCGGCAGGAGTTATTTTTCAGGTCAGGCTGTGAGTTCCTGAACAGTAAGGGGGACCTGGCAGAGAATGGAAAAAAAAAAAGAAAAAAAAGGAACCTCATGTGGTAAATGGTGGGTAGTATCAATTGGTGGGTAAGATGCTACATTCTTAAAAAGCAGTGGCAGCACAATTCCATGGATTAGTGAATTCTGCTCTATACTGTAATCAGTTTATGACAGCATATTCTTCCTTGATTTGGAGTATTACTTTACTGGTTAAGCATTGTCTGAGCTACTCTAAACATAGGTGCTTGTCGCTGTTGTTCCCATTCTTGTTTTTGATTGGTATTATTTTGTTACTGTTGTTAGCTGATTAAAATCCCACTTCTACAGAGTTCAGAGAAATTCTTGGGGGATTGATAACTTTCCTACCCCATGTGCTCTGTAAGGCTTAGCTCTGTGATCAAGCTCTAGCAAGTTACCAAGTTCCCCTGCAGCTGTTGACATCATCAACATCCAACCTGGCCAATGCATGATGTTTAAGTTAAATTGTATAGTCATAGGTACTGTAGGCTAAGAGCAGATGCTACAGATAGTCACCATGGTTCAGCTGATGGGTAGAAAGTTACAGAGTTGATGTATTTTGGTCATGTGTCTGAGTAAGGGCAGACTTTGTCAGGGAGGCCCTGAATGATGACTGTAAGAATTGTGGAAAAAGGTTGTCATTCCTGCAGGTGAATGCAGATAACCAGGAAAGCATACCTGCTTTTATTAATCTCAACCAAATGGGGTACTGTGTCCTGCAATATGCTGCAAAGCCACAATTGTTTCATGCAGTAGGTATAAAGACTAATTCAGACACTGCAGTTCAGGTTAAAAATGTAAACACTGAAGGTTGTAATTACAAAAATCACAGCTAATAACATTTGTAATTAGTTAATACTTGCACATTCCAGAGTAATGGTGCAAGGATGGCAGAAAATGCTGAATGTTGGTGACAGTAAGTTTGTGCAAGGAAAGGCAGCTCTACCTACACTCTGCACAATAGGATATTAAATAAGGATCCATAAAATTATTTAATGAAAATTTGGCCTTAATGTAATTTGAGGATCTTGCTTATTTACAGTGCTTCAAGTAAGGCTAATGCTTAGTAAAATGAGCTAGTAGCACTGTTCAGAGATAAGAATAAATATGGGTAAGGGTCTTCAAGTGTCCCTTTCACACCTTTGAAAGTTACTTTTTTTTTTTCCTTTTTGTTTTAGCAAGTAGGCTGTTACTGTTCCACACCTTCCCCACCAGTTTCTGTTAGTACAAGAACAGCTCAGTAGCAAACCAGGCAGTTGTATAGTTTTGCTAGCTGTGGCTTTTCTGGGTAAGGCATTTAAGTACATTGCGTTTTGTCCTTCTGGCACATTATTTCTGCCCTACTTGATTTCTTGTGCATGTTGGATGGTGGTAAGGTGAACTGTGTTTTATTCAGAGTAGCAAAATCGCAAGAGTTCCCACTCACGGAAAAATCTGGAATGGCCCTTTGTGTTTCCAGACATGTTTAAAAGAAATAATGTTAATGCTGCTTTGTTGCTTTTGGAGTCTAACCACAGTTTGTGTCTGTGGCCTCAGTGAGGAGTGAACAGAAGGAACCTCATAGCACCTTCTGTTGAAAAACTAATAATTGAATAACAAATGAAAACAATAAATACAACAAACTGAAACATTTATAGCAGATCTCTGTCCAAGAAATTTTAAAAGGGAATGTCTCCTTGTGTTTCACCTACAACGGTCACAGGCACACTTTTGTTGCTTCTGAGAGAGATAAAAAGAGCAATATGTGGTTCTGATGTGATAAAGCATCCTGTATTTCTGAGCTCATTCAGTTGATTATTTTTTTAAGTATCATTCATGCCTGGGATGAAAAACAGCAGAATTCCCATGACAGAAAACTCTCAAACAATTACAGTGCAGGAAATAAGTGGAGATGTGGGCTAATGCACTTGCATGCTGTGAGTATGTCGGAGGTCCCCTCTCTGACATGGAAGTGTACAATCTGCTTGTTTCTGGGATGCCAAGTTTGTGTCTAGGTTCTGTTCATAGTCAGTGGTAATTGCAGTGCAACACTTCTATTTCTTCAGTATGTAATAAACTTGTTTTGAGAGATTCATAGTCAGTTGTGACTGGTGAGCAATAAAGAGCACAGTTGAAACATAGATCGGTTCCCCCTTTTGTACCATGTCTGGGAGCTGGCTCGCTTTGAGCATGGGTCAAGCATTACAGGATGATTTTCAGTGAGGCCCAACCGCTAAAGTAATATAAGACCCAGCCCCTAGAGTAATGTGAGTGTGTGAGAACCTCAGACTTGGCAGGAGTAGGGCAAGGTTGTTTGTTTAGATTACTATGTATGGCAAAAAGCTTGGAAGTGTCATGTAAATTCAAAATCTAGAAAGAAAACCACCATCAATTTATTATTTCTATGCAGTTGTAGAAATTAAGATATTAGAAAACTTACCTATTTGAGAGAGTTTAACTCATGGTTTAGAAGGACCAGCAATATCCCCATAATTTCTTGCAATTCTTTTCCCCATATCCGCCCAACTCTTACTTAGGATGCATATAGCATAGGTTAACACAAATAAAACCCCAGATAATGCAAAACAGAGAGATTAAATTAAACCTCTGTCATGAAGCTGATGTGGAAGGTGCATAGCTTGTCCATAATCTAGAAAATCAGAACTGAATTAACTTTCATTCATTGGAAACCCTTAGAATGTATGTCCATCACTGAAACTGCCCTTAATGTGTATGAAGTAACTGAAAAATAGATGAGAAGAAGAAATGTGCTCTTGAGTCTTGCCTTGATTTGCTTTCACAAGGTCTCTAGTAATACTTTACTTTTTTACAGTTATCTGCAGAGGAATCAATTATGGAGGGGAGAACCCTTTACTGCAGGGCTGTAGAAGCACTGAATAGGGAGGAGCGGCCTCAAGGAGCTTATGCAAACACCAGCAAATTTAACCTATTTAGTATTCAAAAGAACTGAGGGAGTCTAGGTCTTCAGCAACCTAGCTCAGTGCCAGATACAATAGATGCTATGTCATATATTGTGTCTTTCTCCATGTACAGAAAGACTCAGAAATTAAGCATCTTTCTGAGTTCATCACAAATAACTATTGGTTAAAAATGCATCACAAAATGTTCCATTAGCCTTCACATAAGAGCTGGGTGACAAACTTTGTAAATATATTGAGGACCAGCTAAACCATAGGCCACACGTTAATGGGGAGACACTAATTACAAAACAGATTGCATTCGTAACTCTCAAATTATTTCTCTAGAACCTATATTTTCATTAATTACTTACATTGAAATAAGTATTTTCCTTTGAAACCTTCAGGTATTCTTGGTATTTTGTAAGCTCATTATAGGAAACAGGTGATGTTTGGGTGGAGATGAGATAACCCTTATAGAAGATTTTGGAAGATGTTTTACGTTCTGTGGAAGCAAGCTGAGAAGCTGAATTGGCAAGTAAAAAGCACGTCAGAGTTCCAGTCCACAGGCCTGTGTGAATGCTGTTTGCTAATCCCTAACTGTAGTGGTTTCATATTGCACATCCCCTTTTTCCTATCTCGGTTCAGACTGGCTCTGGGTTTTGAGGTTTAAAAACATACAGGTGTTTTGCAGAGGAAAATTTATTGCTCTTGACAGAGGAGTGTTAAGGGATCCTCCTTGATTTCTAACAGCTACATTCTTTTGAGCTTGGTAATGCCTTTAGTGGTAATGAAAGTAAGTAGCTCATTGTGTTGGTATGAGGCAAGTACAATGTAAATAGGCATTGAGCAAACAGTCAGACTGCCAAGGCAAATTATTTCAGGTTGATCTTGGCCTTCTAAAAGCACAGATTGGTAACCAAGAGGAAGATCCTTGTCTAAAAGATTGCTACTGTTATCTGTAGCCTTGACAGCTGGAGATCTTCCCAGACAGCAAAACACATGACTGCTTCCAGGGCAAGATCCCTGCCATACTGCTTTAACAGAGCCTATGGCAAATGCTAATCAACTGATTAAACTCATTAAAACAATTGTGTTTAGAATTAAGCTCATCAGGCTGAAGCAAACTAATTAGAGTATAGCACCTTCCAAATGATGCACATACAGTGACCCCTTCCTAGACCTAGAGTTCTCCAGTAGTATGGAAAAAGCATCAGAGGAATTTGAAACACTGCTTGTGAATTGATACATTAGTGACCAGCAGGCAGACTGTAGAGCTTTCTGGAGGGGAATTGCTAGCATGCTGGTACCTATGTGTTAGCTGAAAGCTATACTGTTTAAAAACGTGATTGAATTGATACCAAGTCTTTAGAATTAATGTTAGCCCCAAGTAGAGAAGCATGTTGGAATACTGTCTTCCACTTCCCTTTGGTCTCATCACTAATGCATCCTCCTGTTATCAGGGCCTGAATGTGTGGAATTCCTGGAGTTGTAACAATAAAGACCTGGTGAAGACCTGTAAAACTGGCTGAAGGAGAATTACTAGAAATCTGAGACCTCTCCCTGCGTTTGCAGTGCAAACACCTCTTATAATGGATGTGCATATTTGTTTAGTGTTGCTAGTTAGAAATCTGTAGTAAATAATGCCTCAACAGGTCAAACATTTAAGGCACAATGAGTCATTCCCCAACATTAAATGAGAAGCCTTGTTCCCAAAATTTGTGATGGAGGCAAATAAGTGCTTCAAATGTGTATCTCAAGCTGCTTGTTAAAATAAATGCCTGTGGTGTGACTGAACTGGAAGGATGAAAGAAAATTCACTGGGTTTCTAGACTGGAACTTATATTGCCTGCTCCAACTTCACATTTTATTCCAAAGGCTCTGGTTTTACCCAAATTGACAGTAACTTGGCAGAAATTTTCCTCAGTATGTTCTGTTTATGTAGATTTACCAGCAGTAAACTCAAAAAATTGGACAAATGAAACTTGTCAGTGAGCATGTGTAAGTCTCCCTCTGTGCCCAACCCACAAGATGTTATTACTCAGCTGTTGCTCCAGCCAGAAAGTACTAGGTCCTTAGTTCAGGTTGTGGTAGCTTGTGTGTTTAGCTTGGGACACTCCAAGTTCAATATGCAGAAAGCCAGCCAACATGACTACTCTGTCAGAAACAAATGGCTTATCAAACAGAGTGGCCTCCTACCTCTGAAGAAAACGTGCATGTGTGCAGGGTAAGAAGGACACTAGACCTATACCTGTCTTTTCCCTATCATGTGTTCCCTCCAGCTTTTATTAAAATAACTTGGATACAACCTCAGTGGAGAACCTGTCAGGTGCTTCCTTTAACATTTTCACATTGCCACATTTTAAGCTCTGTATTTCAGAGTAGGATCTTAGTTTGGTTTGGAAGGGACCTTTAAAGGTCCTCTTGTGCAACCGCCCCTGCAATAAGCAGAGACATCTTCAACTGGATCAGGTTGCTCAGAGCCCCATCCAACCTGATCTTGAATATTTCCAGCGGTGAGGTATACAACCTCTCTGGACAACCTGTTCTAGTGTTCACTACCCTCATTGTAAGAAATTTCATCCGAAATTTCTTCAAAATCTCCCTATTTTCAGTTCAAAACCATTACCCCTTGTCCTATCGCTACAGACCCTGCTAAAAACTTTGTCCCAATCCTACTTATAGGCCCCCTTAAGTATTGAAGGGCCTGAATAAGGTCTCCCTTGAGCCTTCTTTTTGTCAGGCTGAAGAACCCCAAATCTCTCAGCCTGTCTTCATAGGAAAGGTGTTTCATCCCTCTGATCATTTTTGTGGCCCAATTGCAGATTGGTTTTCACTGTGGACAAAAGGAAGTGCTTTTACACAGTGTTTAATAAAACTTAGACTATGTCTGTGTGTAAGTAACTGCTCTCAATGCTGCTCACAAAAGTAATTTCACACTCCAGGTGGTGTCCTGTGATGAGTCTGTGTGCCATATGAATTAAGGTTGCTTAGACTATCCATCCTTCAGGCTAGCAAATGGAGACTCCATTTAATTTTGTGAAGACGGTAAAGCTGATAGTATTCTATCCAGCCAGAACAGTGGAAGAGGCAGAATATCATTACATGTGAGGGACTTTTTTTTTTTTTGTGCAAGCATTTTAGTTTAGATCTGCAATAACCAAAAGTGCTTGGAATTATTATGAAGTGGTAGGAAAAAGCTTTCAGCAGCATAGCCTAAATCTCTACTTTGTCCACATGTATTTTATAATTTATTTATGCATGCTACTGTAATCTCCTGGTGTCTATATTGCTCTCTAACAGTGTGCAGATGGGTGTTCAGCCAAAAACTTATCCAATAATTTCACCTGTGACTAAGAATGTAACTCATGTGACTAAGCTGTCTGTGTCCTTTCATCTCAAACCAGTTAGTGTGGAGTTTACAGCTCCATTTCCAGGCACTTAGCTTTTATTCTTAGAAAGCCTAAAGCAGTGTGAACATAGATATTGGCAACAAATATTGACAGGTCTATTTTCTTTGTTTTTGACACCTCTAAGTGCCATGTTTGTAGTTTCTTTGAAGACTGAGTTAGATACATTGGTGCAAAAGCAGCAGATTTAATCTAGAAAGATGATAAGTGATAATGTTAGAAGAAGAGAAACCACTGCCAAAATTACAGCCTAAAGTACAAAGGTAACTTAGAGAGCTCAATACAACACCTATCACAGGAGAGTAGAAGTCACAATGTATTATCACAGTTTTTTGTTTGAGATTCAAAATACCTTCTGAGACATGTTGCACTGGAAACCAGAGAACTGCTTTCGTGTAGAACGGATTCAGGAATGGGCTGGATCTGACAATCTTCAGATGCCTTTTAAAAAAATTTTTTTATTACTAACTGGACAACCACTTGTATTGATCATTGATCAACTGGTAGAGGGTTTGGAGGAGTTGGTCATTAGCTCAATACGATTCTTTCTGTTTCTTGGGTTTACAAAGGAAACTACAAGTAAATGGCCTTAGAGGTAGCCTTGTGTAAAAGGGGTTGGGTGGGACATAAAGAGATGGTGGATTATAAACAGCAGTGTTTTGTTCTGGGTGGGTTGGTGGTTCTTTGCTTTGTATTTGGTTTGTTTTGTTTTTAAGCAACAGGGTTTTTTAAAAGCACAATGCAAATATTGAATTTTTTAAAAAAAGGTCAGTGTCTTGCAAGAAACATTGCCCTAACACAGTAGTGCATGGCAATTGAGATACAAGTGCCCTGGGCTAGAGAAGTCTGCTTTATTTTTTCAGCTACAGGAAAGCTAAAAAGAAAGCACAGTGGCCAGTGCAAGAACTAACTCCAGATTTTAAAATCTTCCTGTTGAGAAATACTAGTTTCATAAGCAAGGAAATGTGTTTTTCATAATTAGGATCAATTGTTCCACACTTCTTTACTAAAGTTTAGGAAATCTAAACAACCTTCTGCATAAGTGTTTGTCAAGTGCTGTTATGTGACATGAGCTGTTTTTCCATTTTTCCAAAATCAATCTTTACAATTTCTGTACAATTCCCATACATTGTTTCTCAAGCTAGAGAGTATACGGATGCACATATCTCCTGTACTTCTGCTTTGCCAGTTGTGTAGTTCTCAGGCATATATTAGTGTAGAAGCCAGAAATAATATTTTGCTAAGCCAGCTCCTGGTCGTATTCTTTTTTCTTTTTTTGTTTATTTATTTATTTATATTTATTTTTTATCCTCCTCCTACTGAAAGCAGCATGCCATTTAGCACTGGTGGAATTTCCTGGAGGCAGAGCAACATTATATCCCATTACAAGTCTTCTACATGTTCCATAGTACACAAAAAAGTTTTTTTGTCATAAACCAAATTTCCACCTGTTGCCTTTGAAAATCTGTCTTGTTTTGATTGTGAAAGGAGGCAGGCTCCATGTTTCTTATGAAAACAGCAGTTTGCAGAATGTGCACAGCCTGTGCCTCTGAATTCCTGTATTTGTTGACTTCTGAGTTTCACATTGTAACTTGGCATTCAGCTTTGTTGTGATGAAAGACTGAGAAAGCACAGAGAGGTGTGATGGAAATGGGAACAGAGGACTTGTCAAACCCTGCAGCGTTTTGTACAGCTATAAAGCTGGTCGCATCCTTTTGCTCTTGGCTATGTGTTCTGGTTTGATTTGGTGGGGTTTTTGGTAGTGGGGGAAGGGCCGCAGGGGTGGCTCCGGTAAGAAGCTGAGAAGCTCACCCAGCTCAAAACCCAATCAGAGAGCCATTAGAGGGACAAGAGATGCACCTCAGCGATTAACATAAGAAAGACTCAACACCTGAGCAGAGAAGCACCTGGAGGAGAAGAGCTGGGCTGGAGGAGGAGAGCAGTGCTCTAATGAGGAAGAAGGTGCCCAAGCAGAGGTTTCCCTGCAGTCCATGGCAAGGTGGCAGGCTGTCCCCCTGCACTCATGGAGGAACGTGGTGGAACATTCCCTGAAAGCACCAGGAGGAGTGAACTTGGCCACTGGACTTGGATTTTGTGGCCAGAGGATTTGCTTCCTGTGAACTCTGATTGTGCAGCTTTGGAAGACCTCGACACCAGGGGAGTTCGTTCCTGAAGCAGCCTGTGACTCTGTGAGAAGCCCATGCTGGAGCAGCTCCAGACCTTGTGGGATGGACTCATGAAAGACAGGTTTGTGGAGGACTCTCTCCCATGGGAGGGACCCTGTGAGGAAGCAGGGAAGATTGTAAGGAATCCTTCTTCCTGAGGAGGAAGGGGCAGCAGGAACCACCAGCCTGTGAACTGACTCTAAACCCCATTTCCATCCTCTGTGCCACTGGGGGGAAGGAGGGAGAGAAACTGGGAACAAAGTAATTTGGGCCCAGGAAGAAGAGAGGAGTGGGGCAACATATTCAAGCACTGCTCTTTGTATTGTCTGTGTCCTGTGTGTGTTTGATTAGCGTGAAATTAGTTTATTATTTTTTCCCAAAATTGAGTCTGTTTTGCCCAGGACCTTAATTGGTGAAGAACCGTCATTGTCCTTTGCCTCAACTCAGGAGCTTTGTCCTCTTCATCCCAGAGTGTGTATGTGTGTGGAGAGTTGAGTGAGCAGCCACAGGGTTGTTCCTTTTGTTGTCATGTTGTCCCAAACCATGACATTTATTGGTGAGCCAGCCAGGAGAGAGACAAGGAATCACAACACTATGGTACTTGACTTCAGCTACCCAATGGGTGTAAGAATGAATTTACTTCCAATAAAAACAGTTTTAAATGTCTTCTCTGCACTTATTTTTGTAGCAATCCTTACGAGGTGTCTTGCAGGGATCGTAGCATACCCTCAGCATGGTCTTCCAGAGCATAAGGGCATAAGACACAGGTACAACAAGATTGATATGCTGCTTTTAGAACTGGATTTCTGTAGTCAGGCTGAAATTAAATTTTCTATGGTTAAATTTTCTTAGTTAAAGAACGTGTATATTAAAATGCTCCAGGCCTTTTTTTCTCTTGTTTGTTAAAACAGAAGCAAAGCCCTTGTTTCGATGCCAAGGTGAGTGGATAACACATTAGCTGCCATGTGTCCTACTGCACTGTCTAAACACTGAAATATGAATGTTCTTCATCTATGAGTTATCCTGCTGGTTGGAGTGATTTGATCTTTTCCTGAGTTGTGTCCCTGTCACTAGATGTAATAGAAGTACCTACCTGTTGTAGGTGTGATACATGTTCTAAAATTCGGTGTCATTAAAGGAGTTGAAAAAGTTGAATGTGAAGATCTACCCAGAGTTTCAGTGACCAAGATCGCTCAGTATTTCTGATGCCATCCATTGACTTTCTGTTCTTTTTGATCATAAGTACTTTTCAGACTATTGAGAAGCAGCTTTTTATATGTTCTTGATATGTACAGTAACATAAAGGCTGTATTTTCAGACCAGCAGTAAGATTACATTGTTGATTATAGGGTTGAGAACATTGCAACAGCCCCAGGGAAGACCAGAACAAGCACATTTTTCCTGAGGGAGTAGACTTCTGAAAGCAGCAGTCACATTATTCAGGACATAACCTCTACCCCAGAAGAGGTATAGACTGCTTTCCTGTCTCTAATACAAGACATAATTATTCATTGTGTTTAATTATGCATTACTGTATTGGGCAGGGAAGCTATTACAGTCTGTACCATGAAGCTTGACAAGGTGTATGTGGACTAGCAATACTATTATTTTGAGCCAAGTAATTGAGAAAATCTCACTCGTTTCCAGGTTGATCTCCAAGGTCCTTTCCACCCATGGCTATTATGTGATTCTGTGATGCTGTGTTATCTGAAACCAGATTCTGGATACCTGATACTGATTGCTTAATGTTTTAATCTTTGTTTATTGATACAGCTTTGACTTTACTTAAGTAAGCACTCTGATTTTGAGCCCAAGCTCAGGTCGTGCCTGAGGGAATCTAGGCCTTATTTCCTGTTCTGTCTTCTTTTCTAGAAACAGGTGACTGTTGATACATGACTGAAGCTTTAGGGAAAGGCCAGATGTAACATAAGATTATTTATGGTACAGAGTCTGTATGTTTGTTGACTATGTGTTATATAGGGCAGAACAATCATTTAGTGATGGAATTCAGGACTCAGTTACAGCCCAGATGAGGTAGAGGTTGATGGCTCCATGTTTTTGGCTGTGCACAGTTGCAATAGGGCTTCTGCCCACTGTAGGAGCTCCTGCAAGGAAAAGGGACAGGTTAGAGGGAGTCCAGCAGGCTTCCAGCTGAAGCAGCCTTGCCTGTGAGAAAGTCTCCAGTGCTCCTCCTCTCTTAGATTACCATGGCTATAATCAGGCTTAAATTACTAAAGAAAAATATTTGCACTAACTGTCCAAAATTTCTACCAATAACATTACAGTAATAAGAAAAAAAAAAAAAAGCAGAACATGATAACAGCTTCTCTGGCACCTCTCACCACTGAGTTTTTTCTAAGGTTTAAGTATCTTCTACTGAGAATTGAAGGAACAATTTTAGGGTCATCTATGTGTCCAAAAGGCTCCAGCAGTATGTGAATGTGCAGGACTTAATGACAGAACTACCGAACACTTCACTTCCTAGTGCTGCCCCTTGGCTGTTACCACCTCCAAATCTCTGCCACACAGTGGAAAAAGAGCTTTTTGTGTGCCACCTTTTAGCAGTTTGCAGTCCTCAGCCACACATTTTATTTCTTTGCAAAACTAGACTTAAAAATAGCAAGGTGGTCCTCATGGTTCTTAATCAAGCGGGTTAGCACTGCATGATAGGAATCCTGCCTCTACAGAACAGATCGTTGGGCCTTGCTATTACAGTATTTGTTCTTAACTCCCTGATGTTGCCTGCTTGCAGCTCTTGTGAAAATACCTCAGTCCTGCTACCTTATTCATAGACAAGGCTTTCTGTGTGTCAGGCATTACTGATATATTTTTTAAGAATATATGTGTATGTTGGAATCTGTGACTTCTGCAAGAGCTATGACAAAATACAGGCTAAAGAATAATTTACACTTCTCAATCTCCTGCTTTCTCACTCTTGATCTTTCGGTGCTGCTCAAACCAGAAATCCCCTAGCACCTAATTATGGATGTTCAAGGAGAGGTTCATGTTATTTTACTGACAGTGTGCCAAAGTGATGTCTATGTTATCCCCTGCACAACTGTGAGCCTGAACCACAGTCAAGAAATTTTGGTACTCTGTAAAAAGAGGATATATCAGTTTCATGTTCCCACTGCTCACTTGCAGTCATCAAATTTATCCTGTCCTGTCATCTGAAATTCTTTCCAATGAAGTGTGACAACATAGCTTAAAAATGTCAAAGCGTGTATGTAGCTTTTTAAAAGAATATCTGTTTCCATCTCTTAGCACATTATTAAGAAAGCAAGTAATAACTTTCAAAGTAGATAGAAAGGGGAGCACTTGTACTGCAAAAAGTAACTTTTAAATTATTTTTTTCTTTTAATAAAAGCATCAACATTTGTATGATCCAGGGTAGGGTGGGAAGGAATGTTAAAGATGCTAATTCTCCTTCTCTCTCGCTTTTTCTTCCTGTTTTCTTGTCAAAGAGAGACTTATGTATCTGCTGCCATTGCTGCAAGGGGAAAAAGTGGATTAGAGCAAGATATCGCATAGCAGAAAAATAGTGTTCTTGCTGCAGTTACCCCTGTACACAGACAGAACCTTGGGCCAGAGTCATGCCAAGTCTGGCTTCTCACCCAATGGATTGTGTATCACTGCAGCAGCACATGTCCGTGCCAGTCTGTAACATGCTCAGCACTTCGACCTAGGGATTTCATTCCCACACATTACTGAAGAGCTTAAATCAATACCATTCATGACTACAAATATATTTAGTAACTTTCTACTGTCAGGAACACTTGGGAAGGAATATCTGTCTGGTTGTCTGTTGGTTTTTATGATAATCAATTCTGCTAATAATGGGTACTATTCTGCTAATAATTTGGCTTCAAGCAGTGAACTGAAAGCATGGCCTATAATGAATAAAAACTTAGTTGGAAATAATTTTTTTGTTCTTACATGAGTTTGCTGTCATCTCCTGAAATGTTACTAATTTCCTGTTGGGAATGGCTACAACAATCAAAGTTTGATATCCTTGCCAGCCATTTGGTTTAAATAAACAGCTCTATTGATTTACAGAGATGCTGGGCCTCATGCCAGTTTTTTCTTTGCACTGCTGCTTGAGTATGAAAGGATCCCTGACACAGTGTGCCCTTGACTAAGCGTATCTAGTTTGCTACATCTTACTGTGCTCAGTTCCTTTCAGTTAGTCTCTACATGTGAAAGCTGGCTGGCCATTAAGGAATGTAACAATTTATGGTGTGAAAGCTGGAAGTAACCAGCTAGCTCTTGGCTTGATTCTTTTCATCCCAAACCCACATGTTTTCCAGCCCCTCTGGGGATCCCAGCATTTCCTTCTAAGCTGCTTTGAGCATGATTCTTCTTCTCCATCTCTGCTTTTTATATTTTAAAAAGAAAATGCCTAGAAAATTGCTTTCTTGGAGACCTTTCCTTCCAGAGGCTAGAGCAGAAAATACAATAACCAAAGGCACTGACTGAACATGTAATGCCTCTGTCCTTAAACAGGCTATTTCACCACTGAAAGTAGTATAGCTAAGGCAAAATAGACTATAAAATCCATTTAAGAAGCTGGCTAAATACATAAGCTGGGTTCTTGAGCTAGCTTTGTACTGCCATGGCAACAGTGCTACCAAGCTAGCTCAGAGATGTTTGTGGGAACTGCTGGAGTGATGGCAGCATAGCCCAGGGGCCTCCTCCCTGCCAGAGCAGCAGTGTCCTTTCAGTGCATCAAACAAGATGTCCCAAGAAATGGCCTGGGAATTTCTGAAGCCCTTTAGCACTTTAACACATAGCTGGTGAGTGAATAAGCCAGCTGGTTTTGGATTTAGATGGACATCAGAAAGGTCTAGCATGTGGAAGCTCCTGAGGAAGACCTAGATTTTAATTTCTTCTCTTTTTTGTGAGTCTGGATGACTAAGGGCAGAAAGTAGCATCTGTTGAATCTAGTGGCAACTGCCTCTTTAGGAAACAAGCAACCTGACTTGAGATTCATTTTGTGATGCAAATGTGCTCTTAAAATATGACTCCCAGTCAATTCAGACTGGTGTATAATTGGGTAGGATAAGGTAACATAAATCTTTTTTCTAGTGGCTTATGAGTATTCATCTTAGATTGCTGATTTTTGTGATGGTTGATATTGCACTTAGAACTTTCTTTGTCTTACTCATCTGGACTTCGATCTTATTAAACACTTCAAGTATTCAGGCCTGGTCTGCCTGCAGAACCTTGCAACTTTTCCAGAAGCAACAACGTCTAAAGCAGCAACTCCCTTTGGGTTCTGTCAGCTGATCCAGCAGTTGATTTTTGGATGTAGACTATGCTATTTGCCACTCTGCCAATGGAAAGCCTAAGTCCAGTGGCCATGGTGATCTGTTTATAAATCCTTCTGGCACCACGCTGTGATAGAAAAAGGGAACTGCTCTGAAAGCCTTGAAAGTTTTCAAGGGTCTGGGTTAGCATTCCTTGATTTCTGGTTCCTGGGTCACTGCAAATATATCCAGGCTTGGAAGACACCACAATATGCTAGATCAGTGACAAACCTCATGTTATCCCTGCTTTTATGTAGTTCATCTATTCTAGTGTTATTCTAGAAAACAGGATAGCAAGAGTGTGGAACAAGTCCTAGACTGTAGGCTTTGCTAAGGGCTTTGTGATTTGCTTCTTTTGCTAGAAACTCCAAAGGAAGAGCAGTACAATCCTGGAGGCAGAAACTTCCCCTTGATCCCACTATCTTTTAGTGGTGAACCTCACAGCTGTAGGTTTCCAATACAGCTTGTCTGCCCTTTCTACTATGTGAATCTCCTGTCCTATGAACAGAGATCAAGAGATCTAGCCATTCTATACTGAGAAGATTTTGAGTATTGCTTAGCTACTATTGAACTCAGCTGGAGAGAAAGAAAGACTTGTAGGTTTTCTGATTCATTCATTCCATCTGTAGCATGATGATATATTGTACATTATTATTTTTCCTTATGAAGTAGAATCAGAAGTGTCTATCTCATCGCATTTCCTGACACAGTTAAGAAATGGTTATTCGTAGCAGGTAGAACTGGAGTCTTCAGCATTCTCTCCTAGTATTAGCAGGAAGGCTGGAATATCCTTTTTTTTGGTGCAATAATGTAATATATTATCATGTTCATAAAGCTGTTGCAGCATTTTGGTCTTTACCTGATGCTGAAGTTTGCATCCAGTAATGCTTACACTGTGTCACATCATCATTTGTTATTTGTGGTAACAGCTTATGAAGTACCATCATGTCAAAATGAAGTGTCGGGTACTCCTCTAATCTGCGTAAGGGTGATACCCAGGGACTGGACAAGAACAAGACTCTCCTATAGCAGGCAATATAACAGCTCTTCCTCAGAGGGTGATTGGAACAGTGGCCAAAGATGTAGGTAGGGTAAATAATAGAATAGTGACTCACCAGGATGAATTTTGGGATAGTATTTTAGTTTTGAATGATGCCTTTTTTTTTTTCCCACCTTGATTTTTTGTGAATACTGAGTTTATGGTAGACAATTAGATGCCAAGCTCTTTTTCCACTCTTTATTGCCAGTTCATATTCTGTTTTTTTTCTGAAATAATTTTCTCAAGGTGATGTAAATACTTTATTTCCAAGGTGGATTCTGTGACTATTTGCTCACTGGGCTTATAAAGCCCCCTCACATTTTAAAGAGGCTCTGTACTTCTATTAATCAAGGCATAAAAATGTCCCAGCAGGTTTGCAAATCCACTGACAGCTTGCTTTTATCCTTACTCTTTGTGGAAGCAGGAAAGGAAATGCTTTTCAAAAGACACTGGCATTCCCTGCTTTCCCTAGACTCCAGGAATGTTGCCCTTTGCCTATAAATGCTTTTCTGGTCAGCAATTGCAGTTTGCTCTAATAATGGTGGAACTGTGGCCACATGCTTCCAACTGCGAGCCCAAGGTCCTCTCCATAGTAGTGGATGCCTAGGAGAAAACGAAAGAGCAAGGTGCAATTGTAGAGAACCTTCCCCAGGTATTTCCCTAGTCTCCAGTAATCTGTGATGTTAGAATCACTTTAATCAAAGACAGTGGTTTCATGTTCAGTAACAATGGAGTGTTTGGGGTTTTCTATGAGTGTGTCAGTTGCTTTTGAATCCTTAAAGGTTAGCTCTCCAGACTGTGTGGAAATGCGTTTCACAGTGCTTCCGTGTTCCCTGAACATGTAATCCATGAATAATATGCAAGACTCCCCAAAGATCTTCTGGCTCTAGAGCTTTAGTTTACATCACAGTGAATTTGCTTTGATATCGTTGGTCATGCTCAGACACTGTTGCTGGGGAAAGGAATACCAGAGCTTGCCCGTCCTTTGGCAAACAGCAGATGGATCCAGGCAGCAAAAGTAAAGCAAAGCCTGGCATCGAGCAGGCAGATGACTGACACCTCTGCAGAGATGCAGCAGAGTCACAGCATGGCTCTGCACTCCCTTGAACTGACAAAGCAACCTATGTGCTTGCACTGTATACTAAGACTACATGGCACACTCAGCTGGGTCTGCCCAGCATGCTGGCAGATCCTAGAATGTAGTAGTGCTCTAGGGCAACTAGTGCTCTTGTTTGTCCAAGGACCACCAAGTTGTTTGGAAAACAACACAAAGACCATCTCACACACCACACACATTGTCACCATAATGAAAATGAGGCTAAATTTGAACTGTTCTTCTGTAATTTATAGTGCTCTTCATTTTGTTTGGTGTCTCCCCAATACAAGTGCATGGCAATGTGCATCTGTATGTAATGTTTTGTGAGGTTTTTTTCTTTCAGTTATTTTGCAGACTTTCTACTCCTGCCTACCCCAGACTGCCTGTGATCTGGGGACTGTGAGTTAAAAAACACTGGTGTAAAAGTGCACTTCTGTACTAACTCAATAAGCAACACAAAATGTTCCTGAGATTTTTTTCAGTGAATGTTTTGTGGTGGCTTTTTTTTTTCAGAATTAACTTCTGCTTTTCTGTCTGTCTCTCTGATGCTGTCATTCCTGAGTTTCTCTCACTACCTACAAATTCCATTTTGGAATAGAATCTGAATACTAAGTTCTTCCGTGTACAGGTGTGGGATTTTTTTAGTGCAATGGTTGTTCATTTACCTGAGCTTTGTCACAGGCTTTGTGTACTATAAACTATCTGAAGCAGATAAAAATCTTGGTAACTGGTTCCAAAGGTCTGGGTGTTCTAGTTTGTGTCTTCGTTAAAAAAATCTCTTGTTGAGGAAAATGGATAGCTTATAAATCCTGACTGTTACAGAAGATAACGCTAAAAGTGATTATCCTCAAAGTCATAAATAGCTTGTAAGTTAACTTACTTACCTCAAAGGGAGTAAGTAAAGTGGGTTTTGCCACTATACCCATGTGCCTCTATTGCTGTCAGTGAATTTAGACAGAGATATAATTAATGGGATAATTAATCAAGCAGCTACTTCGTCATTTTCCTAAAAGAGAATTAAATGTGTTTTGCTTCAAGACAACCAGGTTGAGCAGAGGCTTCTCTCAGAACCATGTTAATTATATTCACAAAGATACTAAAATTATTTTCCTCTCTTCTGACCTTGTGCATGAAAAGACAGGAGGAAATCTGCACCATTCTCTGTGGTCCTGAGTCTCCCGCACTTGTATTCTAGGCCTTATTCCATGTCTTTAAGGCTTAAAAATGGAGGATGGTACATTAAGCAGGGGCTGCTGCAAGCTTAAAATCTTGATTTTTTTTCGACTCTGAATTTGTGCCATGGTTGTTTGTGTCTTGTGCTGCATTTTGGAAAATCAAGAAATTACAGAAATTATTTGGAGAATGAAATTTAGATAGGAAGCATTGAAAAAATGTGGCTTTGGTAAGTTAATTGTAGATATGTCATTTTTGCCTTCAGCTTTGCTTGTACATGTCATAAGGAAGATGACTAGTAGTCCTAATGGATATGTTACGTATTTCTAAAGGAGCTTTCTTGTTTATCTGAAAAAGAGCACATTCCTTAGAGAACAGCAAGGGCCTGCAGCGAGCTCTTTGACATCTCCGACCCTTGGTGAGGTGTTACAGAGCAAGCTAAGGTCATTCCAGAGGTTATGTTTTGATCCTGTTTCTTTAGGTCAGCACTGAGTGGAGGGGATTAAGGGATTGTTTTTAAGAGCCTGGAGGGGTCCATGGCTGGGGATTGCCTTGAAAAGAATGTTTGTCGTTCCCACTGCCTGCTGTGGGAAATTCATAGGATCACTGCATCAAGTGCTGGGATTGCTAGGGAGTCTCAAGCCAGGAGCCGCCTCAGGCAAGGCATATCTTTCTCATCTAGCTGTGATATTTATTCTGGAGATGCTGTTTTACAACATTTTGATTTAAGGTGCTTGATTCATAGAGAATTGGCACATTTGCTGTGCTTTTTTCAAGTGATTTGTCCTACAACCTTAACTTTACAAGTTAAATTTTCCTCTCACAGTTTTTCTTGCTCACCTGAAGCTTCATTTATAGCTGTTCAGATCACAGTATTTAGAGGAACAGTAGCTTTCCTTGTAATTCATTCTGTCTCAAAGCCTGCATTCATTAACTAGACATTGCATCATGTGCTTAAAAGGCACTTTACTCAACCTGCTGGTGTTAAAAAGCGGTATAATTGTTTGGGTTTGGCTAGAAGGAAGTCAATGCAGTGGAAACAGGAGATTCTACTGGGGCACAGCTCTTGAGTCCCGGCTCTAGCATTGTTCTCTTGGTGCTGTCAGTGGGTGTGAAACCTGTTTTCTCTTTAGTAAGTTTGGCCTGTCCAATGCAAAGGGTGCACCGGCACAGCATGATGCAATGAGCCACAAGAAGGCTGCTCTCCTCCAGGTATTTTAGCTGTGGTGAGAAACACAATTTATTAGCTGGTGTGGTTCAGGACAATGCAAGTTTTTCCACTTCCAAGATGCTAATTGGCTTATGTTTTGATAAAGCACTGTATCACACAGTTGATATCCAAAATACACTAGGGGTAAAGCCATCTTAACAATACTAGCAGGATTTTAAATATGCACCTTTTTGTAGCTTCTACTGTGAATGTAATACCCTGTTATTTTATGAAGAGACCTCTGTGCTCGAAGGTCTCTGAGTAATCACTAGCAAAATTCTCCACTGTTGTCTCCTTTGTCTGCCATCTTCTTTCTGCTTAACTTACCTGTTAATGTCTCCCAGAGACCAAAGGTACTGCAGACAATGTCAAAGCAAAGAACTTTTTGATTCTGTTTGCCCTGCACTACACTTTTATACCCCAAGAGTAATGAGAAATCTTCTGATTTAATTCTGCCTACTAAAGTCTGTGATTAAGGACAAAAACAGTATGGCATAAAAATCTCTCAGACCCAAAAGAGAATTTTGCACTTGAATATTTGATGAAGACAAATGTTCCGAGTAGGACTTTAGTATATTGTGACTTTATAATTTCACATCTTGTATTGCTCAAGCCATCAGTTACTAAAAGCTATTTGGCACAAATAGATATTGATGTTTCAAGAAGTGAATTGTATTGCTTGAAACCGTAGTATCACCCTCAGAACAGCTAAAAGGAAGCAGTTTTGTTTGGAAGACAAATTCGATGGAACCCGTGTAGTTCACAGGTGGGAGGATCATTCTCTTCTTACCATTCCTGTGTTACAGAGCTGCTTTCTTTCAACAGGAACTTATAATGAGATAGCTTAAGTATGAATAATTTTGTTTACCAGACAGTTTTTCTTTGGGAATAATATAATTGAAGTGTCTGAAAAATTTATCACCTCAAATTTATCCTATTGTTGGTTTCCTGGCCCTTCTTCATTAGTGCTTCATTCATGGGTTTATTTCTGTTACCCTTGATGATTGTTCCAGAAGAATTAATCTTTCATTATTTTAATCTATCTTCCCATCGTGAAGACCTAGCAGTTTAAAGATATAATTCTATTATTCTCTCCTTAAGCTTTCTAGAAACAGGAGTATTTGAAATAATACCTGTATTCTAAAAAATATGTAAGAACAAAGGCTTGAAGGTGTAAAAAAAAATTGTAGTTATTAGAGGCCGATACTGCTGCCTGTCATTGCAGAATGTGAACATATTACTTGTAAAATAGCATGGCCATTGGGAAGTATCTGTGATCATTGTGGTGTGTTCTGTCTCATCCTTTCCCATAATTGTAAATGGGAAATAAAACTTATGCAATAAATTGGTAGCTCAGATAGTTGAAGACTAACTGTATTATGCTCATGTCTTTTATAAAAAACAGCATTACATCTACTGCCAGGCTACAGTCCAAGAATACTGTTCTGTACCTGTTGTCTCTTTCCACATCTCTGACTAAGCTGCTGCTGTTTGTTACTGTAGAAAGCGCAGCCCTCGCTGCTGTCAGCTGTCACATTAGCTGGAGCATTGCAGAAGTGAAAGTGTGAAATATGGGATCACATCATCTATTTGTATCTCCCATGGATGGATGGCACCACTTCCATGGGCTAGCCTTTATTTATTTTATTTTTATTTTTATTTTTTTTATTTCCCTCTCATTATGTCAAACTTAAGCCACATGAAACCTACCCACAAATATTTGTCTGCTGACCAGAGCTGTTAAATGCTGGTGCCAGAGGAATGAGCCTGGCCTGACTCTACTAATTAAGTTGACCAAAGCACTTGAGAATAGCTCAAAGACAAGTCACAGTGGGAAAGAGAAGGAGTAACACCAATCTCTTTATATGCACATATTAAAGGAAGCCAGCTGCTCCAAAATACCCTTGGTCAGTGAATGGCTCCACTGGCAATCTGGAGTTCAGTAACATGGACTTTTTAAAGAGCAATACTTGAAAAACAGAAGGATTGTTTTGGGATTATTTTTTTTTTCTCTCACCACCCTTTATAATCAGAGTTGCTTTCTCCCTAGCCTCTAACAAATGATACTTATAGCTTCTGCAACCTTTTTTGCAAGACTGTTAAAAAGAATGTGAGACCATCTATGCTGGAGGGCCCTACAGAAATTACCTCAGTATAAGGTCTATGTGCTAAAGCCCTCTTCTGTTTTCAAGCAATTGAACTAGACTGCTTCGGCTCCAGAATTTTTACTGTTGATGCTGATGTTGTATGCTTTGTTGATTAAGCTCCATCACTTTTACTGTTTTTCTGTTCTTGCAGAAATGAAAGCAGTAATAGCAATGGTTGGAAAATAGAGCTGACAGTAAATGTGAAGCTGAAATGCTCATGTCTTCCTTCCTTGGCATGTCATTACTGAAGGCTCTAAGAGACTTCAGTTTCATGTTGCATCCAATATCTCCTGTCATATAAACTACCTAAGACTTTGCAAATGATGATAACTCCTGTCTTCCAGCCAAGTGTGAATAACTTTTTCTCCTACCTAGAACTTCTCTTCAGTTTCAGTTGAACATGTTCTTTGCTTCCTCAGTTAAATTGTACAGCACTTAAATTGCCACATGGCAAGTGCCAATTCTTACCTGTGTAGGTAAGAATGAACAAACTAGAATAGCTAGATGAGCAAACCTCTCTGAGATAGAGAGAATATTTGTCCCTATAAATTTAATTCATAATGCTGCTCCCTATAGCTCTTTATAAAGTCCAATACACATCTTCATTGCAATGAGAAAGAAGTAAGAGTGGGCAGCATCTAGTTGAGATTTGTTATGTGATCAGTTCTCATGAAGAAAGTAAGTTACTGGACTTAAGGCCTCATCAGCAGTTCTGTGCTTATCCTTATATTGTCAAGTCCTTACAAAGAAAAATGATCTCTTTCTTTTTTTTTCTTTTTTTTTTTTTTTTTTAGATTTTCTTTCCCACTACGTCTGAAAAAGTACAAAGGAAAGAGTTGGTTATTTCTTTCAGTATTACATGAAGTTTTTCTATATCTAGCTGGAGTCTTCAGCTAAATAAGAAAGTCATGAAAGCAAGGTAGAGAGTGAATAGAACTTCCAGGAAGAGGTGAGGTAGTCCAGCAATTGGCCCACTGTTTTCATATTTACGAGACTTGAGTGAAAGTCCCTTCTCTTAGGAGAATTTCTATAGTAGGGAAATGGTTTCACTTTTCCATGCCTCAGCTCCTCACTTCTCCTGTCAGGCTCACAGTGTTGCCTTGCTTGAGCTTGGTGTAGTGAATATCAGCTCCTTCTGGTTTGAAGGCAATATTCACTGGGAGGGAAGCATTTGGAGCACTCATGCTTCTCTTTTTTTTTTTTTTCTGAGGAAGTTGGACTGTGGTTGCAGCAAAGTCTCTTCCAGACTTCACTCAATTCTCACTTCTCTGGTCAGGGAGTATAAGAAAGGGAGAGACCAAAGCTGGTGTGGTGGTTCTTTTTCAAAGGACTGGTGAAAAACTTAGTATTTTGAGCAGAGTCGGAGGGTGTCAGGGTATTTGCTTGCTATTTCTCTTTCTCCACAGAAATTACTGAAGATTATTTTCATGTGTGTTCACAGTGGGAGAAGATGCCTAACTGAGATCCAAACACAAATGAAACAGAACTTGAGAAGTTCAAAGCTGACACAATCCAAGTCTTTGCTACTAGTGAAAAAAAAATAAATCTTCTATTTTTCCTTTATTTTAAGAAAAACCCATGCATCTTCCTTTACAAAAAAAATGCATGCGTTTGAACCAGCACACTGATTTTGGGGAAGAGAGGGAGATTTCTGTTCCTGAAGCCTGTTTTTAATCATCAGATGAATTTTGAGTCAACCTCTGAACATTCAGCACTTGTGGTCAGCCTTCCCCACCCAAAAAACTAGTGGTTTTTGCAGACATTCTGTAAACACAGGAAGCTTTGACTGTGTCTCTAACAGATAGGGAGACAGAAAAGCAAAACACACACAATATAAAGGCAAAAGCTAAACTTGCCATGCTAGCTCTCAGGAATGTAGTTCTGAAGTCTATAGCCAGAGCCAGATGTTCCAAAGAGAATATCCCAAATCTGTATAAAGTATAATTCTGCCATAACCTGCCTGTGTTTTAGGTTTCTTTCATATTACTGATTTTTTTTCCCTGAAGTGTGGGACTTTATATACTGTCTGAGTCTTTGGTTCAATTTTGTTTCTTTGGAGGGGGAAAAGAGGCAGCATGGAGGGCTAAAAAACTATGCTGTGCAGAATTCCCATGGTGTTTGGGCTCCTGATGATCTCATAGCTGGTCCTAATTTTTATCTGCTGAAATATTAGCCTCAATTTTAAGCAGTGAGTTTCATGGATTAAGTATGTTTTATCTAAGTTTTCTCTTAATCTATTTTAAAATTTCTGTCTTCCAGCTCCTTATTCAATGTCTTATTTTAATTTTAACATTAGAGTAGCCAAAAAGAAACTCGTCTTTTTTCTTGCACCATTTATTATTTTATCTATCCTAATTGTGGTTAATTTTTTTTTCTAAAATAAACATTTTTGTTCCTTTCCTGCATGCTTTTTTTCCAAGACAAGTTTTTCTTTGCCCACATGCTCACCAGAACTGAAGCCACTAATACAGGTGAAGGTAGCCCTTTCATTTCTTTTATTATTGTGATTTTTTTTTTCCACTTGAGTGTTAACATTTGTAACTTCATCAGCCCAACAAACAGAGATTTTAACAGATCTGTCAACAATTAGCCCCCATGGCAGTTATACTCAGTTATTAGCAGGTGAAATTCAGAACATTTTTTCCGAAGTTCATGACTTCTCTCTGAAAAGTCAAGAGTTTGCCTGAAGTTAGTCTGTCCACTTTCCTCATTTATAGCCAGTTAAAATTACAGGAGACAACTTTTAACTGGGAAATCTTTAACAATTTCTGATTATTTTTGTGACCAAATTGTCATTGTTGAAGTAGCTGAATCTAAGGGCTTTTAATAGTTCTGATTTTGGGATTATGAATGAGAATAATTTCTTATTTTTCAGAATCAATATTCTTTGATTACAATCTTCCTTGTAACTTCCACAAGTTGAAATAGTGTATATTATTTTGTAGCCTACAGTTTAGAATTATAACATCAGAGGTATTGAATCTTTAACCCTCACTCTATAGCTTGTGTTCAGTAAAAAATTCACTTATCATTATTGTGGTTTTGCTGGAAGCTGTTTGATTTGGCTTGGTCAAACTATCCCCTAACATCCCAGACAGTTTCCGTATAAAATCTGTCTTTGGTGCATCACTGCCCTGTCCTGCTCCTGCTTTTTTTTATCAGCTTGGCCTGAAATGTGGGAATTCCTATCCCCATGACTGACTGTACTGATGCAGTTCTCCCTGCAAGCTCCGCACCCAGTTCTCCTTTGCCATTCACCGTGCTTGCATGATAGCTGTAACACTGTGCACTCATTTCCCTGTTTTCAGCCTTAAGCTACACATGGTTAAGTAGAGAAATACCTTGTTAGGTACCAGTTAGGGTGCTGTAATAGCGACATAGCAGATAAGCTGTGTATGTTAATATGCGATTTACTCCAAAGCCACATTTTAAAAGAAGTCTGAATCACCTGTTCTCAAGGGAACTGTCAACAGCCTTGGAGAACTCCCTGATCATAATCAAATGTCAACCTCCCTGGGCAGCTTGTTCCAGTGCTCTGTCACTCTTACAGTAAAAAAATTTTTCCGGATATTCACCTTGAACCTCCTATGCTCCAATTTACACCCATTACCCCTTGTCCTATCACTGGTCATCACTGAGGAAAGCCTAACTCCATCTCCATGACACTCACCCCTTACATATTTGTAAACATTGATGAGGTCACCCCTCAGTCTCCTTTTCTCCAAGCTAAAGAGACCCAGCTCCCTCCCAGTTTTTGCATTGTACTGATGAAGAGCTTGGGGATCTGTGGTCAAAGATCACCATGTTGGTGTTATAGATACTGGATCTTTTTCTTGTGGAGATTTATTTATTTGTGTAGTCAGGATAATTAGGCATGGATAATTAATTACAAGGCTTTAGCAACTTTGTGGAAGTAAAAGACCAGGTTGAGTAACTAACACAGCTGTCAACATTTTTGTGCTGTTTTTAGGAGATTAATATGCAACCACAAAACATTATTCCAGGCAGAAACTTGGCATTAAAAGAGGCAGTCCAGGATTTTTATATTTTTTTTTCCTTAAATCTGAACTGAATCCATTTGGCCATTTTTAATTAAGTTGGGAAAAGACGTGTTTTTGAAGGCAGAGATTCCTAACATAGTTCTGGTTGCAGAGGGAATATTCAGGGAACAGAGGCCGCAGGACTCTGCCTCCTACCTGGCCCCCATTCTGTCTCTCTTCAGCAAACCTCTTTTGTGTTGTTATGTTTTTGCACTTTTACCTGTCCCTACCATAGACTGTGATTGAGTGTAGCTGTAGGATTATTCTTCCTCATTTTTCTCTTTCATTTCTTTAGGTATTTTCAAAATTTGTAATTGGTTAGGCTTACTGAATTTTGATAGCAGTTGAGGGTTTCTTTGGGAATTTCTGTAAAATTACATCTTTGCTATATATTCTGTCTTCACTGAGGACTTTCTATGCTCATGTGTAATATAACTGAAGCACCCCATTGTAACTGTCTTCCAACAGATAGGTTTTCAGCTATTTCTGGAGTAAGCAGCAGAAATTTCTCTAATCCCAATGGTCTTGCAGCCATGCTTCTGCCTGCCAAATTTCTGCTAGTCCAGGTAAGAAAAATTTGGGGTTTACATAGCAAATTCTTCGTAACTTAATTGAAAATAATAAGGGAACTCAGGCGAAATTTTTAGAGTGTTAGGAAAACATCTTCTTAATTTAGAGAGACATTAAGAAAATTAGGAAACTTTCTTATTTATACATTGTTTCCCCAGGTTGAGCGTTCACTCAGAATTTTGTGAGCTGCAAAACACTTGCCTGGCAGGGGAAATCACTCAGTGACTTGCTCATTTTCCTTTTTATCTTGAGTGTCTAATTTCTTCTTTAAAAATAAGCAGTGCAGGTTCTGTGCTGAATTCCAGTACTGAGTAAAACATCTCTGAGATCTTTTTATAAGATCAAGCCAAAAATTGTGCTATGAAGTAACCAAAAATCCACTGTTTTGGGTCTGATTTTTGCTTTACTCCTTCCATGTGAACTTACAGTGTTAGTTATTACTGTTATGCTGTCTGTGGTGCTAAGTGGGGTTCTGTTGCCCTCAGATATGAGGATATAAATGAACTGAGGGAGGAGTGCTTATATTTGAATCATAGAATCCCTGTAATCCATGTAATCCTATTTTGCTGAGACCTGGAGTGTGTATATTTGCTTTCCTAGTTAGAGTCTTACCTGGTCGTCTAATGCCATGTTAGTCTAAGCCTCTTGTCACCAGCTGTATTATCTCAAAGACAAAACTGTTGAAGAAACTGATGTGATTCCATATGGTTACTAGCTCCAGTGATTTTAATGATACTTTATGTTGATGTTTTCAGTTTTTTAGTAAAACGTTCTCCCTCTTTCCTTAGTACAGATGCTAAGATGTGCTGTATAAATTGCTAGAAATAATTAGGATGTATTGTCCATAAAAAGCAGTGTAGTGGAAGATAGCAATATACTTCATTTGTGTACAGTTCTCATAGTGCTTCACAAACAGAATTTTTTTTAACCAGTTTCAAACATTTTCACAGTATACAGACTGAAAACCAGCGGGACAAAGCAGGTGAGGGACATGATGAAGGCACCAACTGGGAATTGGTGGCAAGTTCCGGCTTAGAATATGATTCCTTTCTTCTTTTTAATCCCTGCAATGTTACAGGAGTTTTATAAAAACCTTATAATTAAAATAAGAAAATTATGTAGTATTTTTAGAATCCAATCCATCAAAACAATTACATTTGTCCTTAGTGTAACATATTTAAAGAACAAGATTCAAAGCTGTTATGAAGCTTGGCATTGTCATTTATTGAATAACTTATTTACTTAGGGGAAGAAAAAAATTATCCCCCAACCCTTTTATCAGAATTCTTGAGAGCTTAAGGTCTTCATGCTTTGAAAACCAGTTATTAAACAAAATAAACTGTGTGCAGGAAGGAGTGAAATTTACAGTCATACAGAGTTCAAAAAGGATAAAAAGAAATACAAAGAGCTTATTCTCAACACCTCTCAAGCTCCTGCACTAATGCTGAGAATTAATTAATCTCAGATTGGAGGCAGAAGGATCCCATTGTTTTTGCTTTAAAATTTATCTTTCACTAAAATGAAATATCTCATGTAACATTTCAGACCAAGTTATCTTTTATTATTTCTATTTTTAACATGTGATGCAGGAATTTATTATCTTCCCCGTTTGTAGAGCACTCAGCAGCCAGAGCTAGGTGTTTTACCTATGCATCCATCCTGAGGCTGTATTTTGCAGAACAGAGGAGGTGGTGCAGGTACCCTGGTCAATTAGAGAAAACAAGGGTCAGGCCTACTCTGGGGAGAAGAGCCCTTTAGGAGCAATCCCAGCTTTAGCTCCAAGCAAGCTGCTGATTCGACATTGAGCAGCACAATATGCAGAGGTACCAGGCAGAGTTTGGTCTTGGCAGTGCTCGAAGTGCTAATTAGCCCATATACCTTTGTGTACTAATGCAGCTGAACTTCTTTCAGTTCCGACACAAACTTGTTTAGTACTTGCTTGGGGATTTTTAGAAAATGCTCATTATGTAATACATACATGCCTGAAGGATCTGCAAAATGCACCTGGTAATAAGTGATGCTGTGGGAAGGGAAAAAATAAATAATAACAATACCAATACAGGAAATGCATTTATACCCTGGAGTATTTTAGAAACAGGCACATGTATCTTGCTTTGCAGCAAAGTAATTTGGAAAGTACTTAGTGTGAACAAGAAGGGCCCATGTGTGTTGTATACGAAGTACTTTTCTGATTTGAGTGGTTGTGGAGAACAACAGAATGAAATTAATGCTCTGCTTTTGCAAGGAAAATAATGTGTGAAACAATTCTGGTTTTCATGACAGCCCTGAGAAAAGCATGTTGGATTGCTTTTCTAATGCAAGGTAAGGTTTAGCTGCTCACCATGACTCCCAACTTCTGACACGGGATTTATTTCAGCAAACCAACATGTCTTAAAATACAATTTACCTGTTATACACTCAAATTCAAATATATTAATAAAATGTTTTAAAACTCACCTTTTTTTCCTTAGTACTTCCTTGGCATCAGTGTGCACATGTTACATATCTGCTGAATATTACCGGTTTTATTAATAAAAGTGGGAGCAGATGAGTGAACACTGCCTTGAGAACCATTCGGGCTGTCTGGGGCAACAGCAAAAACTAAAAGCTGTCTAGACAAAAGTTGAAACAGCAGCCTGTCAAGGACTGAAAAATTGCCTCTGTCTTACACAACTTAGACTTGTAGCAGTTGTCAGTTTTCAACAAGGTCTTTAGAAGGAGCAGCTGTTGGCATGCAGAACATCCTTCCCTCATTGATGAGTCAGAATGTGCAGTCCCACTCATCTCTATAGCCTGGATGAAAGAGCACAGAATATCCAAATCTCACTAACTCTCAGCAGTTGTATTTTTTAAGCTTTTACTCTAGAGCTGCATACTAAAGAAGAAAAACTGTGAGCTGCCTTCAGTTGAGTCAGGATTTGTGTTTGATACACTGGTTTCAGAGGTAGAACATGAAGTCATGGAGCTTCTGTTAGAAATTATCATCCTTTCTAATAAACAGCTGAAGCGTAATCGTAATCAACAAAGTAAAGCTTTTGCAAAAAGGGCGCTGGGGAATTCTGCCTCTGGTTAGGCTCACTGTTGGCTGCACAGGAAAAGTGTGCAGCTGATTCTTCGTAAAATGTTAACTTCAGTCATGAACTTTCAAGAGTCACTCTGGCAGAGGCCCTAGTAAAAGTCCAATTGTTTGCTAAGCTTGTTGTCCCTGCAGACAAATGAATGTTAAAATAGCTTGAATGAAACTTTAGCTTCTGGCTGGCACCTAGACTGTTACCCAGCTATAGCTGGCAATGCCATTTGAGAGCCAGTTTTCAATTCTTGATTAACAATTCATACAGACCATGGGATGGTTGAGATGGATGTTAGACACATTGACAGGCAGAGGATTAGCACTTCAGACCGTTTTACTGCTGGCACGTGCAGGCTGCTGTTTTGCTGACCATTGTTATGGTGCCAATGATTAGCTGGGAGAGGTGTGACACCTGGTTCTAGACAGATTTCTAAACAACATTTTGCTCAGTAAAAGTGGTCTGTAAATTGGGAATACAGAGGCCATTTTATCTTCCTAGTGTAAAGGAGCTGTGAGCTCCAGTGATCTGCAGTGATCTTAATGCTTGAAACTGTGCTCTGCATGCTGAAGTATGCATGTCGTGGTGTACTGCATTAACTCCTCCAGACCCTTGCAATAAGTGTGCAGAAGCTGTTCCCTTTGCTATTACTCAAGGCCTGTTTTCTGGTAATCCCATGGCAGTCTTGTATCCAACGTTCCTGTGTAGCTTTCCCAAGGAAATGGGAAGCCATTCATTTTGGCATCATGGTGTGCAAGATAATTTTAACTAACCCAAATACTGTTTTTCTCTGAAAAAAAACTGTATTCTTCATGGAATTTGAAACCTTTTTATTTCAGATGCTCCCTTTGCATCTGATAATTTGGTTCTTACATTGGGACATAAAAGTATGTCTTCTGAGACTTGGGGTACATTCAAATGTAATGGGAATCGGGTTTTTTCTGTTTCACTGGGGCAGAGATGAGCGTGTAAATGTAAATTGTACAGACCCATGAATTCTGTCAAGAACTGTCTGTGGCGAAGATAGCATGAAGACTAATGGGAAAGTGAGGGAAGTTCTTTAACTAGGAAAGTATTAACTGCCAAGTAACTAGGGAAATGTTTCAGAGTTACAAAGAAGAAGGATAGGGAACAAAGGACAGATTAATATGTATTTGTTATTCCAGAGGATTTAATTTATTGTGTTTACTTTTTCTGAATCTCATCTGTCATGGTAATAACATGTCAAATTGCAGGCTCAAAGATCTCAGTGATACAAAATGCATATTTGCTATCAGAGAGGATAGGAAGGAACAAGCTAAGGTTGTGGGATACATGGAGATATATGTTAGGATAGACCTAGCACCTGGGCCACACTCATTTCCTGAACTGAGACTAAACAGTTTCACAGTTCTCTTGCTGTGGCAGCAAGCTTCAGGCTGTACAAATATAAGGCCTGAAGTGGAGGGGATAAAGTATTATTTGTTCTGCTACATAAGGAATGAATTTCATAAAATAAGGCTGAATGCTTCTTTCTTCCCTCCCAGAAAAAAAGAATCAGGTCAGAGAAAATAGCTTGAATTTCAGTAGAGAATTTTTCTTTTCCTTTAAAAATGTTATGTTGTTCCCCAGTGGGTGCAGTCTTGATGGCAATAAGAAAATTTTGTCCAGGTCTGGGAGGCTTAAGAGTTGACAAAAAATTCCACCATTTAGAGGCACAGTCAGATTCTTAAGATCTTCCCACCAGAAAGGTGAATATTCAGATCAGATTAAGAAGGTTTGCTGTCTTCTAGAAGTAGCCTTTCTACCTTGTAGGCTTCTATAACACATTTTGACAGTTTTATTGCTCACTTACTTTCTGGAGCTATAGTTTGATTGAAATGGAATTATTGCTGAAGATCAAGTGTAACAATAGCTCTATTTGCTATCAGGAAATTTGCTTTTCCCAGAGCCAGATTCTCATAGCAGAAATTCCCCATGCTGGTATTAGTTCTTGGCTTGGAATCTCTGGGAGACTTCTATCCAGTTTGCTAGTCCATCAGTCATAGGCAGATATGTTGAATTGAGGCTGTATATGTGGGCATGTCTTCCTAAATCCTGTCCAAATTCAGATTGATGCCTTTTTGTGGCAACTGAAAACTGCCACAAAACCAAAACTAATTCCTGGCAGGAGAGGAGTGCTCACAAGTACATCCCAGAAGCTTCTGCTGATTCACTTGCAGGAGCAGCTTTTTCTTTTTTAGCCTTCTGTGCTGCAGCGGTTGCTACTGCTGCACTTTCCCTGCTATGAACTCTGCTATATGATTTGGGGACATTCCTAAAACGCTTCCAGTTTTCTCATCTGCAGCCAAGGGGAGGAAAATATCTGTCTGCCCTGATATGTCTCTCCCTCCGTACTGTGGTGTGAAGCGGTGGACATCCTTTAGGTTTCTTGTCTCCTTTTTTCCATTACTGCTCTGCTCCACTGTTCACTGACAACACATTGCTGTACCAATAACATGAGTAAAATAAATCCGTTAAGGATATGCAATGGTGACTGGTCTTTGTTGTGACAGGAAAAAAAAAGAAGCCTCAACAAAAGTGGAAAGCTAAACTTCAGCTTGTAGTCATGTAGATGTGGCAGTAGATGTTACAGTGATAGTGTATTTATCTATATATAACTCAAACTATTGGCAAATGAAGTGCTTAACAAGGATGGAAATATGGCTTTTACAACTATAGGCCTTCTTGTCATCCAGGACAGTGGGTCTTTCTGTGGCTTTTTTCTTGCCTTGCATTCAGTGGAATTGGGTCTGGTACCATTTGGCATAGTGTAAATCAGGGGATTCTGCGCCAGTGTAAAGTTATTACCAGGCTCTTCCACCAGGAGAGAGTCACTGCCTTTTGGATTTATTGATTGACAGTTCTCAGCTTGATGCTTGGGTACACTTCAATTTAGTGTTTTGTTTTTCTTTCCCCCACATTACATATTACTTGCCCTGTTCTGTTACTTGTCCTTTTCAGTGTTCTTCTTTTCTCTTTCACAATAGCATCCTTTAAATCAAACTGGACTGATTTTTTTTTGCAAGACTAGTTTACTGTAGTCAAATTAAGTCAAAGTAAGTGACTTCAATAGAGACTTCACTAAGTGGAACATGAATCTAACAATGTATAAATACAAGCAAACAGCTTTAAATTATCTTTTTATCTTTTTTGGCCTAAAGTTCTGAAGCTGCAAAAAGAAGGATGTGGGAAAATATCTTGCCAAACCTATTACATTAGTAATTCATAACTACCAGCTAAATCAAATCTCATTTTAAAAGGAAACACAATACAAAACCATGGGGGACATGTTTGCTCAGCTGAAAAAAGTGAATAACAGTCTTCCAAAAAAAACCCAAAACCTAACTAGACCTATTTTAAGATCTTAGGTCATGAGTTAGGTCATGAGCTTCTTAGCATTTGGTGTGGTATCTGAGTAGACTCTTGGATTATAGATCAGGGCAGGTGCAGAAGACTGGACTATAAATACTTCTACCCTTAAGGAGTGTGCAAATTTATTGAATAACAAACCAGACAGAAACATACTCATTCTTAAGAGGAAAACTATTCAAATGTTAGAAGAATTTAAAGCTTTATTTTTCCAATGCATCATCCCATAGCTCTTAATTGTAAAAGCTAAATTGCTCTTCACAATTACCTTAGAAATGTTACAGAAGACCTTTTACACAGTAACAGCATGTATTTTTTTAAGCATGACTGGCATGTTCGGGGGTATTTCTGTACTCACTTGCTGCCTGCTGAGCTGTGCAGAGAACTAGCTGTCAGGATTCCTACCCTCTATTTTAGGGCCTTCTCTTGCCTTATGGCTGGAGCATATATGACCAATTCCTCAGGGGAAGTTTTGCCACTTACACACTTCTCTCAGAAATATTTCCCCTCAGCTCCCTTAATGCAAAGCTCTCAGAGATCCTTATGGGATAAAATACACTAACTGTAGTGATGAAACCTGCCTAACTTCATCACTGTTTTTTTAATTTGTTTTCCTGGTGAATACAGATGTTTTCAATTTCCTATTTATTATTATATGCCACACTAATGTTGCTGTTCCCTTTGTCTAAAATGAACCTTCTGTTTTACAACGGTTGCAGAGGTCTCAGAGACCTTTGAGAACTTAGTTTGTGTTTTATTTATATTTGCCTCCCAATGAGGGAACACTCCACTTTTCAAATGACACATACAGGCCTATGAGTTCACTCTGACTGACCTAATTTGAATCCTTAATCATCATTTAAGAGACGTGTTTTCCATAGAACTGGCAGAACCAGTTGTAGTATGAAGTTAGGTGTAATTTCCTGCATATTCCTTAAAAAAAAAAAAGAAAAAGAAAAAAAAAAAAAGAAAGAGCAACTCCAAGGGTATGTTTGAAGTTTTTCCAAATGAATATATCTGCCAGCCCTTTTGTCTGTTACCAGAATCAACAGTGTGAACTCCCTTTGACCAGCCAAATCCATGCACAAAAAAGCAGATCCTTCTCAAGGCAAATGTCTGCCTATGTCAAGAGATATATAACATGATAGAAACATCATGGTATGAACAACTTCCAGCCTTGCTCTGGGAAAAAATGCCGTATTGTCAGTAAGCCTGAACTGCAACATCACCTAGTCATAGGAGGAGTAGTGAATTTCAAAAACAGTGTGTCATTCTCTGGTCCTCTGTGTTGGCTGTCTTGATTTTCTAAAGAGTCTGATTAAATTTACAGAATTAAAAATGAGGGCAGTAGGTACTCCTCAGAAGCAAATAAAACTGCTGCTAGGGAGCTCCTACACCATTTGGCAATGTGAGAGTTAGCTGCTGTGGTGAAAACCAAACCAAGTGACATTACAGAATTGGCATTACGTCAGAAAAGCAAAGTTTATGCTGCCTTCTTTTTTCAGTATGCAAAAATAATTTGTATACAGTCTTTCTTCACGTATCAATTAAAGAGGGAAAGACTATACAAGCTGTTTGAGATCCAAGCCTGTCTTTCTTAGCCAGCTGGAACAGAAATTTCCAGGCAATTGACATTGTTAATGGAAGGTATAGCAAGCATGTTCACACATGTCTGTACTTCTCATATTCTCTCTATGAGGTAAAAAAAATACTGAACACTATCAGTCAGTTCAGCCCTATGGACACAGAGTCATCTTGATATAAACAAAGCTTATTAATTGGACATTTTCATGTAAGTGGAACCTCAATATTTTGTTTTTCTGTGGAGCTGCTCACATCCTCCAGAAATAAAAAAAAACACACTTTGGGTTCCTTTCCTTCTCCCTGCATCTCATACTTTCTCATGTATCCAGAGGCTCCCATGTCATGGTTCACATTCTTTTAGAAAAATGGAGCTGCACAGGAATGCTTTAAGAGCTTATCAGCACCACTCCCAAATTAGCCAGACTGGATACTGTTTGTTTAATTTCACAAGACATTTTCTTTCCCCAAAGCCAGAATACCTACCTCAGTGGACTCCCAGCCATGATACTCTTCACTTTTTAAGAAAACTTTTGTGGCAGAGGAGTAAGTTTTCCTAAACTAGGAGCAAAACATATGTTTCATAATGCAGTTGGGTTGTTGAATGATATGTAACTGTGTCTTAAATACTCACTGTATTTACCTCAGAAAAGCCTTTAATCTGTTCTAATTTGCTATATTGTATAAGTGAAATAAGCATAAACAGAAAAAATACACTTTAGAGTTGTCTGTGATTAAATCTGTAAAGTTTTTCAATACTATGTTGTCTGGTGCTTTTAAACATTCTATGACAATGCAATGCTTTTTATATTTTAATGGGTTTAAATAGTATTCTTTTGGAACTGATAGCTAGGGATGAATGGACAGTATTGGCTGCATATGAAAGAGAATTTCACCCTCTAGAAACATTTTACTTCATGATTTTACTATTATGTTACTATTATTGTCATAGGAGTTTGGTTATTAAACCAATGCAGTGAGAAGTCATCTTTTCTTTAAGCAGGCATAAGCCAAGCTTCCATTTTGCCAATAGTCTTCCACGCTCTCTAGCAGCAACGCATGAGAATCCCTGTGCACAGCTGCAAGCGTCTTGAACTTGATAACAGTTCAGAACTGAACTCAAGAGTATAGACTTTCTCAGGAGTAGGGGAAGACAACTTCTGGTCTGAACACTGATCAGGGGGCTGTGCTATCTTGTAGAGCTGAAGCTTCATGGTGCAGTTTGTGGAAGGTCTTGCAGAGCTGGACTCCAAGGCCTGCCCGGGCAAGTACAGGGGGCCAGAAGCTGTGGGCCATTCCCTCCTACTACAAAGTAACATCAGTTCAGCTGATCCAGTGACACCACCAGGGAGGAATTTTTTGCTGCAAGTGCTGAGCGCAGACAAAGAGGCTGCTTAATTTTCTCTTTGTGCAACCCAAATCCTGTGGGGTTCATGCTGGTCCGTGTGCTCAGCACTGCACGAGGGAACGTGCGTCCTGGGGACTGAGCGTGTTGTGTCTTGCTGGCTCTGCTGACGAGACTGGGAGACCTGCCTGAAGCCAAAATAGGTCTCTACTTAATTATATCTTATTTTGTTAATTCCGCCTCTCGCTGGTGATGCAGGCAGAGGGTGTAAGCCACCCCTCCAGCCAGTTTCTCTGTCCCAGCTCCTCCCGGGCTCCCTCTCTCACAGCTCTGGCTACCCCCAGGAGGTAGCTGCCCCCCTACTGCCCTAGTTGAAGACGTTCTAACTCTTCTCTGCCTTCCATTTTCAGTTCAGTGTTTGTGCCCTTCCTGCAAAGCCACAGGTCCCAGCGGGGGCTGCAGAGGCGGGGAGGGGGCGCGGGCACCGGCTTTTCCCTCGGGGTGGTTCCCGGCGGAAGCTCTGCCCGCAGCCTTGCCTGCCCGGACAAAGCCTCGCCGACAAGTCTGGTCTTCGTGCCCGGCACGGGCCGGCCCGGCACCCCGCCGCCCGCAATTGCTGTGTTCAGTAGAGGTGCTTCCTCGCCCCTGACCTTCCTTCTTCCCTGCCTCTGGCTGCCGAGGGGGAAGGTCTTAAAAGGCCTTAATTCTGTACGTGCACGCAGTTAACCCCTTGCTGCCCCCTCAGCTGCCCCCCTGCCCTGCGTGTCCCGCCTCCCCCTCCTGCTTTGAAACCGGCTGATTTCCAGAGGTGGGGACAGCAAGGGGTTGG
>NW_009952711.1:1788540-1792149 GCF_000747805.2 Chaetura pelagica | reverse complement strand
TCCTCCCCCGGCCCCGTCTTTCTCCCTTTTTTTTTTTTTTTTTTTTCTTTTTTTTTTTCCCCTCCCAGGAGTAGCAGCGAAACGTCCCGTCCTGCCTATTTGGAAATGGGAAAAAATTACTCCCCCGCCTTACCTCGCCCATCGTATCCCATATATAGTCATATCTACGGTCAAATGGCAGGCAGCAGCGAATGGGAGCGCTGAGCCTCCCAAAAAAACCTGGGAGAGAGAGTGAGAGAGGGAAGGGGGCAGGAACGAACGAACGGAGGAGGGAGGAGGAAAAAAAAATCCACCCTTCCAAAAAAGTATTGGATGTCTTGAGGAATGCAGTCAGCCCCCTGGGAAAGTACATATCTGTGAGGCGGTCCCTGCCCGCCGCTTGCACTCCGCCGGCGCCCGGTCCCGCACGGATCAGCCCCGCTCCCGGCAGCTCCGCGCCGCTCCCTCGGGGGCCGTGGCTGGGTCTTGGACTCGGGACTGTCCCGCAGCTTTTCAAGTTTTGCTTTCGGGTGCAGTTCGCGCGGGGTCGCGCCCTAGCCCACCGCCGCCATGGATGCCATCAAGAAGAAGATGCAGATGCTGAAGCTGGACAAGGAGAATGCCTTGGACAGAGCTGAGCAAGCCGAAGCTGACAAGAAGGCAGCAGAGGAGAGAAGCAAGCAGGTCTGCACCAATTGCTCGGGCCCGCCCAGTGCCGGGGCTCAAGTCTTTTCAGACTATTTCTCTCTTCTTTTTTTGTTCCCCCCCCCCGCCCGCCGTGTACTTTGTCGTATTCCTCCCCCTCTCCGCGGAACTGGTTGAACTTTTCCTAAGGCAGAGCTTTACCCTGGCAGCCCCTGGCTGGAGGTTTCCGGCGGCCCAGCAGGGGGTCATTCTCCCCGCCCCCTGCACCCCAGCTGGGGAGCAGGGCCTTGGGGCAGCCTCGTGTCCTGTACCTTTGTCACAGGGGCACGGCTGGCGGCTGGGAGAGGCTGCCTCCAGCACCTGGCTAGCAATGGACAGAGGTGCTGAGATTTGGCAAGGGATACTTAAAAGATGTGTTTGCCCCCTCCAGCACCACCCAGCAGATGCCAGCTGCTCTCCTCCCCCTTCCAGATGTGTGTCCCGTTTTTCTGGCTTATTCAACCCCCCTTCCTCAACACCCAGGGCTTTATTCATCTGGGGGAGGGCAACACGTTGTTTGCATGTTTCTGGGAGATCCTGAAGGAGGAGGGAGGAAGGGAGAGGGATTTAAAAATCAATTTCCCACTTTTCTAAGCCCAAGGAGAAACATATTTGTGCGTTGTATTTCCTCTTGTGCACCTAGCTAGAGGATGACATTGTGCAATTGGAAAAGCAATTGCATGTGACGGAGGATAAAAGGGACCAAGTGCTGGAAGAGCTACACAAGTCTGAGGATAGCCTCCTCTCCGCAGAGGAGAATGCTGCCAAGGTATTGTGCCCTTGTCGCAAGCAAAGATAATCTAACTGTCTCTCCTTCTCTCTCTCTCTGTCTGTCTGTCCTTTCCTGTCTCTTCTGCACTTGCACTTCTCCCTTTGCACGATCACGTTGCCTGCCGCACCTTTTCCTGCCCGCCCTCCCCTCTGCACCACTTTCCACCCGTATCACAGCTGGAGGACGAGCTGGTGGCTCTACAAAAGAAGCTGAAGGGCACTGAGGATGAGCTGGACAAATACTCCGAGTCCCTTAAAGATGCCCAGGAAAAGTTGGAACTGGCTGACAAAAAGGCCACAGATGTAAGTTACCCCCATCCCTTTCACCACCACCTCAGTAAAGAGACCCCATGCTCCCTCTGCACAGGACAGCCAGGACTCCTACCAAGCGGTGCTCCAAAGCTTTGCTGGTGGCTGAAGTCCAGACATCTCCTGGGCAGGGAGGTGGGAAACACAGCACTGCCTCCTTGCATGAGGTTTGCACACTGTCAGAGGCATTTGACTGGGTTTCTGCTCACTCGACACGTGCTTTTCGTGTGTATTTGTGGCTGTAGACGGGAAACTGAAGAAAGGGTGGATTGGGTGTTCAGGTGATGGGGAGAATGGCTCAAGCTGGAACAATCTTGATATTGATAATCTTGAATCTTGATAGGAAAGCAGAATCAGAAAGTTAATAGCAATTAGATACAGGAGAGGCAGATCCAGAAGAGCAAGGGCTGCTAGTTTTTTCTTTTGGAGAGCTATTTCTAGACATGCACACATTAGAAGTGCTGCCAGATCCTAGTTGGCTCACCTGGATCTCTCCTAGGGTTGGTTGGTTGGGTTTTTTTTTTACCCTGGAAATCACTGAAACTGTTTAACTTGTCAAAAGAAAGTTCAGTCTTATGTGAGAGAAAATTGTCCGGAAGATGATACTTGCTAAGTTTGCAGTTCAGAGGACAGACATCCTGGGAGCAAGCTGGGAGATATATATAGCTCAACACTTTATATGGTAATAATGCAAGAGCTTGTGCTTCTCCCAGGCCCTCATCCCACCCACCTGTCTGCCCCTGACATGCAGTTAGTGTATTGCATGCATGGAACCATACAAGTTTATTGTTTCTGCAGGTAAAGTCCAGATCTTTGTGGCTAATGCTGTACAATCCTATTCTCCCTGAGTAAATCTCGGGTCTGAATTGCAGGATTAGGTGAAACCGCAGTATTTCCAAAGCAATGGCTGTCCTTTTCCTATAACCCAGCTTAAAAAAGTTAACCTCAAGCCATACTAAAAAGAGGAGTTGCCACAGAAGAAGCAAGCAAAATATTTCAGGGTGAGGAAGGATACTTTTAAACGTTATAAAAAACCAACTTTGTATGAAAGATGACTTTTTAAATCTTATTTAACTTCTAAAATGGACAAAGGATTAAAACAAAGATTTAACTTCATTATGGCAGTTAAGTTGTATCGCTTTGAAAAAGAACTGAGAAGGTAACAAACCTAAGCATGCACAGGAACAGGAGAGAGGGGCTGTGTGTATAATGTGGATCAGATGTCTGTCTTCTGTGTATGGCTGCAGAGCCGAAAGGCAGCTTCTAGCAGGACGTTTATTTAACTTGTTCAAAGAAACCGCATATAGATCCAGGGGAGATATTCCTTATAAGGAAAAGTATGCAGACTATTTGGAAATAGCTCGCCTAGGATGAAGGCAGGAGAAATGCTACTAGATTCCCCTTTTGAAATGAAACGTCTTCCTAACCAATCCCAATGCCATTTTCCTTTGCTGGAAAACAGTGTTTGAAAGCTAGTTGAAGGCAATTGTATTTGCAGTCATCCCTCAGGCAGAGGGGAGGCAAGTGTCTGGCTTCTTTTCATCAAGGCAAATGCTGTATTTAATAGTATGCATGGAATATGTCTGACATGTTAAGGATGTCTTTCTTTTTTGGCAATGCAGAATATATTTGGGGCATTGCAGTTGACCCGGTATTTGTCCTACTAGTTTGGATAGTTCCAAGCCTTAGGAAAGACACGGGCAGGGGAGGGAGTGCCGGCTCCTTGGGGTGGACTCGCCTTACAGAGTGGGATGAGGAAACCTTCCCTCGCCGGTGTTACTCACTCTGAAAAAGCCAGGCACTTTCCGAGTCCCAGCGTCACCTCACCTGGGAGGGGGCAGCCGCAGCCCCTGTCCCCCCCCCGTG
>NW_009952711.1:1759336-1787716 GCF_000747805.2 Chaetura pelagica | reverse complement strand
GGCTGAGCTGCGGGGCAGGCTGAGCTGCGGGGCCGAACTAGACCGCAGTAGGTTTGGCCAACAGCAAAACGCTGAACTGGATTGAGGTTGAATTTAGGCGAGATGTTTGGTATTGGGTGCTTTATGTTCGGTCCTAAGCACGCTTTTATGTTTTGTCGGGTTATTTTTGTGTTAGTTGTCTGATTATCCCATCCAAACGAGCTCGGTGTTGGGAAGGCGGTACCTAGGACTGAACCCGAGATGGCCACGTCAGAGTACTTGCCACAGTACCTGAAAAAGCCACAACAATGTTATCTTATTGTTCCTGTTGCTATACATCTGTATGCTTAGCTTGTCACAACTCCTAGCTGAGATGGGAAAGGAAAACCGAGCGTGGTTTTAGGTAGAGAGAAGATAGATGTGAATGGCATAGACTGATGTAACATAGAGGTGTAGTTATGGGTGGCAGTTACAGCAAAAAAATGATAGGGCTGTTGTTTGCTTTGCGACTGACCTTGGGGAATTGTAGCAGCTGTATCTTTGTGTTTCCTGCTATAAAGTGTGTAGCGTCCTCTGCGGCGACTTTAGTGTTTTCAGTGGTTGCATAAAAGTGACACAAAATACTAGATTTCTTATTTATGTAGTTTATTACAATAGAAAAAGTGCTGAGGATTTGGTTTCCTTACAAAATTGAGTTTTCTGCATGTTCTGGGTAACAAGTCAAAAGGAAGAGCCTTTTGATTACTTGCAGGTGATCTTCACAAGGAGCAAAATATGGCTTCTTATGCTTGTGTAACTCCTGCATTCTTGCAGATCACTTCACATATCCATTTTTTCCAGTGAGGAATCATGTCACAGGCATTAACATGTTTCATAAGGCTTTCTGTTTTTCAAAAAACCAACTACCTGTGCTTGTTTTCTAAGCTTTTTGGAGTACAGGACACACAATTTTCCTACTTTCAGTAACATTCTAAACAGCATTAAGGATTTCCCATTAAAATGAGAATCTTTGCTGTTACCTTTTGTGGCAGATCGATTCACACTGGAGGAGCGAGTACAGTTTGCTGGTGAAGTCTTCCTATTGGAGCTCAGCCACGTTGCTATAAGGCTTATGATCCTAAAGGTTAATGTTTGTCTCTTCCTTGGAGTTGATTTATGATGTGGAATTCTGCAGGACGTTTGCATGGTATTTAAAGTTTTGTATGGAGGGGTCAGTGCTGGGGTGAATAAAGGCAGAAACCTGAGGTCACAGGCACAAGTAGGGCTGTGCCTCTGCTGTAGTGCTAGTTGTGTGTAGGTTTTCTTATGGTCACAGATGTATTTCTGCGTGCTTGAGGAGGGAGACCTCGAGAACGTTGCAGCAAGCATGCTGAGGTGTGAATCTGACCCTTCCCTTAGTGTAATGCCTTACATGTGTAACATGTGACCAGCTAGGGTTGTTTGGGGTGGTTTTTTTTAGTTCCTGTGCAAGGTACAGATAGTGAAAAAGCTAAAGCTGTGGTCAAAACGTATCACAGCTTACAGCTTTAGTTTGTTAAACCAAATTGTCACAAGTTTCAAGGCTGTGAATAGCAGTCATTGCTTCAAAAACAATCTCTTCTGGTTTGAGTGCATCCATCTCAAGGGTCTGTTGGCAATCACATTTTCAGAATGCGTTTTTCTTCTTTCTGGCAAACAAAATCTCCCTTACAACAGTAATAATTAACACCCGGTGGTGAATTATCCATGTCATTGCTCACTGTAAAAATATGTGGTGTATAAGTGCTGTGGCAAAAACGCAGAAGTTTACATTAGTCTGTTAGCTGTGGGAGTGCCCCTTAATGTCATTGGGGTTTTTTCCTTCCTTACCATATAAGGAGAGAAGTCCTGCTCTGCAAAAGAATAACTTGGGCCATATAAGGCTGGTTGGTCAATCCTTATTGAGTTACTGGAGCAGGAAGTAAAGACTGAACTTTAACCACCCTGTGTTTTCTAAGCATATTGTATACTCTTATCATTATGAGGAGTCTTGACATGATAATAATTAACTCGTAGTGTTAGAAATTTCCCAAAGGTAACTTTTCTGAAAGGTTATTTTCTTTATCAAATAAGAATGTTCAGATTCTTACTGTTTAAAGCCAGAAGTCTGAAAATATAGGTTTGAAGTACTACTGCTTGATTACACAGCTCAAGATTTTATATTGGTCTTAATGTGGATCTGTAAGAACGAAGCCTCGTCTGCTCTTGGTTCCACATGCTCACTGCGAGCATTAATGTTCAGGTATATATTTGCTTTCCTGTTTAGGTGTTAGTTCCAATCGTTCTAGTGGGGCAATGTTACTGTTATGCCAAAGGTTGCTTTGTTGTCTGGTGTGTAAGTTATGCTCACTTGTGTTATGTACAACACACTTTCAGCTGTAGCCAGCAGTATCCAGCTGCCTCTGGTCAGTACAAGCAACCAATAAGTTCCTTAATCTTTTAATTAAAGTCCCAAACCCATACTTTTGGTATCTACTTTTAATAGAGGGTTGGTTCTCCCCTGCTCCAACTAGACATCATGGGAAATTCAGATGTTTACTTCCCCATATCTGACAAGATCATTTTCGGTACTAAGTACTAATTCAGTACTGTTTGGGTTTTTTTGGAGTAATTAGCTTTGTAGAATAACATTTATATATTTTGCATTTAACACCCTTTTGAAAGACATCGACTTGAATGATGAGATTACTACGAGGAGGCTGTTACAGAACTTATATTGCAACTTAAGTGTAGGTTTGTGAACATCAGAAGTAAAAGCTTGTAATGATAAGAGGCAGAGGAGTTGCAAGTGTTACACAGATTAAAGAAACAGGTAGTGCAAGAGAGGGAAATCTGGGGCAAGCTTGGAGGTGGCAGTATGGGGGGGAAAAAACCCAAGATGATTTAGGCAATTGTTGCTGTAGTAGGGCCCTTGTGAGATGGAGGCTCTGCTGGTGCCTTCCTTGTCATCTCTTGCATAGCTTGCCTGTAAGCAAAACTTGTGGGTATTCAGGCATTTCTTGAATGTTCTCATGCTCTCTCTGTATCAGCTGTCTTCGTTGTAAATGCTGGCCTAAATGTATTTTTACTTGTTTACACTGAGTCCTTCTTATGGAACTCAAGAAAATGCTGGAGCGGTTCTTATAAAAATATGGCAAAAGGTCATAAATAAAGGATTTGGGATAACATGGAAGAATGGGGTAATTGGTTTCATTTTAAAAAAAGAGGGGATAGTGTAATCGGTTAATGTTGGCTAATACAATAACAAAATATTTGGAGTACGATGCATAATTCTGCCATTGCCATTCTTTCTGTACAGATTGTACAGTCCTTAATGTGCTTCATTTAACGGAAGCATTAATCACTTTTTCCTCTGTTAAGAAATAACTTCACAATTCAATGAGCCAGGTACATCTCTGTGTATGGGTGTTTTAGTGGATGAAGCCAGAAATTACTGAGGTGCTGTTAAATGGCAGTAGCAGGTATGTGTTCTCATCTTTTGGAAGAGGTCATGTGTGCCTTGTGAATTAATTTCTATTTTTCCTCTGCTTAGGCTGAGAGCGAAGTAGCTTCTCTGAACAGACGCATCCAGCTGGTTGAGGAAGAGTTGGATCGGGCTCAGGAGCGCTTGGCTACTGCCCTGCAGAAGCTGGAGGAGGCCGAGAAGGCTGCAGATGAGAGTGAGAGGTGGGTGGGGCCACTCTCCAGTGGATCATTACCCCTATGACAAAGATTATAATTGCCAGGGTGTGGGTTAGGGAAATAAATTAAACCACTCCTATGTCTCTGAAAATGTGTAATCCACTCTTCCTTTGCCTACATGGACCTCAGTTACAGCTTGTCTGTAGGGATGTCCAGAACATGTAGGTTTGAATTCTTTTTTTGTGTCTCGGTTGTAAAGATAAGATGTAAGTGGGGTAGGGCTTTTGATGTATCATCCCACATCCTGAGAAAACTGCTTGGCCCAGCCCAGGCTTCTCTATGTGGATGACAACTTTTTGAAGATGATGTGTACTGTTGTGCTGTCAGGTGATTCTTGATTTCATTGTGGACAGAAAATTTCACATGCAGAATAGGACAGTAATGATGCAGCTTGTTGAAAAAACAAACACCCAAGACTCACGGTGTAATGTGAAAGGCTTAAGAGAATTTAGGTCAGTGTTTCCTGTTGTGAAGGAGTTAAATTTTGTTTATGCAGAGCACAGCAAGCTTCAGTCTCTAGGGCTCTGACATGGCAAAACTCATGGGAATCTGTGTAGCCCATAAACATAATGCCTGTCAGTCCTGCAGGGTCTGTAACATGGTGTTTCATGGCAAATGTAAAAGCACAGATGTCTTCAGTCATCTTACTGGGTCTTCAGAAGCAAGACCCTTTCTTTGTCTTTCTATAAGACTAGTTTTCCTACAAAAAAAGAATAGTACAGCTGAACTATGATAAGAGCTAAACAAAATAAATTTTCTTTCTTCCTGTGACATGCTTCTTTCCTTTAAACTTCTGAAGTGTGAATGCTCAGGACTGGATCTATGGTGTGAGAAATCAATTATCTTCATGTGCTTCATTCACCTTGATACACTTGTCTGAAAGTTGCGCTCCAGTAGTAGTAGAGCTGGAGATAAAGTGGCAAGCCCTGAACCTCACATTTCCTGTTTTTCATGTCTTTCAGAGGAATGAAGGTCATTGAAAATAGAGCCCAGAAGGATGAAGAGAAGATGGAAATCCAAGAGATCCAGCTTAAAGAAGCTAAGCACATTGCTGAAGAGGCTGACCGCAAGTATGAAGAGGTCAGTTCTTGAGTACAGGTTTTCTGTTGCTAAAGCCCTTTAACCTCTGCCTGTAATTACTTTTTTTTTCCTCTATTTTTCTTTTTTTCTCTTTGTCTTTTAAGTTCAGAAGATCACAAATGGCACTCTTTGCAGCTGTGAAGGAAAAATAGGCACCCAGATACCTCAGGGGACAAGGTGCAAAGTGGCAGGAGATCTGTGCTCAGATCTTTGCACTAGAAGGACTGAAAGTATTATTTGGCCTTCTGGGTAGAAAAATACTTTCAAGTTGCCTTTTGGTGGATGAAAGGAGAGGTCTTGAAAAATGTCAGATAACAAAGGCTAAAATAATGAACATGTCACATAATCGAAATAACACATTGGCCAAAAGATGGGAAGAGGCCCATATTCCTGCTTTAGGTTTCAGGAACAAGTGACATGCTGCAGCAGCTTAAAATCCCTGATTGTCATTTGTCTTTTCCTGTAGGTGGCTCGTAAGCTTGTGATCATAGAGAGTGACCTGGAGAGGGCTGAGGAACGTGCTGAACTATCAGAAAGGTAAGTGTTGAACTGCCCCGAGAGGTGTGTGAGATGCTACAAGACAACTGTAACAGCATGAAACATTGGCAGTACACTGTGTGTTCAGCTCAAAGCTATGTTTGGCTCATTTACTCTACTGGTTGAAATAAATAGTCAACGCCAAAGTAAATGTTCATATGTGTGTGTGCGCGTGTGTTTTGTCACTGCATGCTGTACCTGCACACTGATTTTGTGAATGGCTTTTGTGCATTTCATGTGTTCACTAACAGCCAAGTCCGACAGCTGGAAGAACAGTTAAGAATAATGGATCAAACCTTGAAAGCATTAATGGCTGCAGAGGATAAGGTACTGATACTAATAAAGAGTTTTTAGGTTTAACTGCAACCCAAGCCTTTCAGCTTCCATAGCTGGTTAGCTCACTCAGTAGTAACAAATAGGTGCTCACTATGCTCTTTACTCTTTTTGCATCTTGCTTTGGTGGTTTTCTTTGGTCTCTTTTTTTGTTTATTTATTCATTTTTACCTTTAAAACTGATCTCTTGTGCAGCCAAAAAGAAGCTGAACTGTCTCGTGTAAATAGCAAGCCAAAGGCTGTAGATAATTTCTGTCTAGTCATCATCTTAATGTACACTTGACAAGGAATTTGACATCATAAAGAGTTGGTTTTAATCTGTGAGTCTGTGACAGATTCAGCTGCTTTTGAGGCATTCTTTTGCTCTGTAATTGTTTTCATTTTTCTCTGTCTTTTCCCCCTATTTTCTCCTGTTTCTTTTGCTTGACTGAATCTTCCATCCGCCCCTTTCCTGCCTTCCTTCCGAAATAACAGCAAATGTGCTGAGCTTGAAGAGGAGTTGAAAACTGTGACCAACAACCTGAAGTCGCTGGAGGCTCAGGCTGAGAAGGTAGGCTAGAGACTTATGTGAGAACGTGTCCCTTCCATTGTCATCTGGATTGGCCCATGGGGTTTTTTTGTAAGCTGATCAATATTCAATATTCCAGCAAAGACATTGTCAGTATGAGCATTTGGACTTACTACTCAATTCATATTTGGCTCTAATCAGAACCTTGCCTTCCTTCTAGTTCCAGATAGGTTAGTTTTATTTGACCACATGTTCTGTTAAGTAGTCTGACAGGATTAAACATTATTTATAGAATGTCCCTCAAAATGACACTTGTGTGCCAAGTTTAAATTTCTCCAGATGCCACTACTCTTAAAATTGTAGTGCTAATTTCAATTCAGAAGTTCCTATCATGTAGCACTGGCATGTAACTTATGGGAATTTTGATCCTTGTAATAAGCTGTGTATTACCACAGTCTGGTAAGTGGAATTAATGTATTTATATCCATAATAATTTCTTGTTTATGGATGGTCCATTAGAAGAGAGTCTCAAATATGGGGGTTTTTTTGTATATTTAGAACACCTGGTCTAATATCAGTGATTCTCTTTCAAATTACAGTACTCGCAGAAAGAAGATAAATATGAAGAGGAGATTAAAGTCCTGACTGACAAACTGAAGGAGGTAAAATTAGAGCTGCTGTTTACAACAGATCTTCCAATGCAACTTGGAGTCTTAATATAAACACTACTTTGATGCTCTAAAAATGACCACGTCATTTTGGAGACTTGAAATGTCTCCCCTAAAAATTAGTATTACTTTGTCTTCTCTCATTGTACTTTTATCCACCTTTAAGTTGGTGCTTCTTGATTCATAAATACTACACGTGTGTTTCCTAAAGTAGTCCTTTTATGTCTTGATTGCAGGCTGAGACCCGTGCTGAATTTGCTGAGAGGTCAGTAACCAAGCTGGAGAAGAGCATTGATGACCTAGAAGGTATGGGTTTTGTTTTTCTCACTTACTATAGAAGTACAGATCTTTTATTCTCCTATTGTTGTTTTTTTTCCAGTACCCACTTCTGCTCACCTGACTTGTCATACTTATAGAAATAATTCTGCCTAAAGAGTAAAATACACAAAAGGTGTCCAGTTGACATGAATTGATGATGTCAGTGCTTCAGATGAGCAGTGTTTTGCTCCTGCCTGTTCCTTTTTCTGTCATGTTCTGAAGGCTCCTTTCATTTTTTTGCTTTATACTTTTCTACTTGTAGGAATATAAATGTATAGGGTAAGTTATTAGATCATTAATATTTTCATCATTGTCTTACTGAAAAGCTGACGAAGAGCTGTGTTATTTTTTTATTAGTTAGGAATGTAGCAAGTTAACCTAATTTATTACTTGGATAAAGTGTGGGTCAGGGCTGGCATTTTGTGACATACACCAGTTGCTGTTTTTCAGTAAAGCAAATGGGTTGTGTACATAATCAGGAGGACAGCTTCTTTAACCTCAGAGAGTTGGTTTTAAGGTTTTGGTAAGTCTTTCAGAACTGCAGTGGAATAGCAGAATATGCTTTTTCTCCCTCCAGTGAAAATAATTCAGTAGTATTTTGTAATTAAAAGTTATATGGAATTTACTATTTAGATGCATTACACTAAGTCTAGGATTTTGAGAACCTTGATTGCATAAACAGTATGAAGTATGTAGGTAGCTGCTGAAAATTTATGATCACTGACTTAGGAAGGAAGCAGAGAAGTAAGATAAGTATTTAGAAGGAGCAAAAATCTCTGTAAGAAACTGAGTTTATGACATCACACAAATCGGAGTGGTTTAAAAAACAAAAGTGGTAGGAAATAAATCGTAGCATCCTCCTTGAGCCCCATTTTTTGATCTGTGCTCCCTAGCTCCTGTATGTCCTCCTAATGTGCACTAAAACAAAAATTGAGGACATCCAGACATGGATCTTGCTTCCCTTGCATGCTTTTTTCCGTTCATCTTCTCTATATCACACTTTGCCCAACTGGCAGTGTAGTTAATGAACTTGTCACATCAAACTATTTACTGTTGGGTTTTTTTAATTCTTCTTTGCTAATTTGGTTTTGTGTTTTTGTCTGTTGCAACATTTCTTTTCTGTGCGCTCTTCCCTTTCTGCACGGCTTCTGGATGGTATCCCATGCCACCACCTTCACCTTCCATCCCGTGATCCTACTCCATTTCCTTGCACACCTCTGCCTTCCCCTGGGGGAATATTAGATGAGCTATATGCTCAGAAACTGAAGTACAAAGCCATCAGTGAGGAGCTGGACCACGCTCTCAACGATATGACTTCCATGTAAATGTCTTCCCAGCTTGTGCCTGCGCCTGCTTCCCTGCCCTCATTGTGCAATTCCAGCCTTGTGAAATTACACTCCCTGTGTGGTGGGAGACATGTTTCTTTAGCCAGACTAGGTGTACAAAATACCATGAACAATTTCTTTACCGTGGCAGAGTGTGGGTGAGTGTTTTGCCTAGCCTGGTAAATACTCATGGTGATTTTGTAAGCTGCCTAATAAGCTCGTGTTCACTTTTTCAATCCCTATCTGCAATCCCTGTGTCTTGTGGTTGGCCTTTGTGGCTCTGTGTTTATACTTTCAGTTTACCTCTGTTCAAGCACTGACTACCAGGCCCATTATGCTTAATTTACCAAAGAAAGTTGCCTCAGTACATTTGCCATCAGAACATTTTTCTCCTGGCACGGTTTTTCTCTGGCAAACTTCTTAACAAAAGTTTCAGAGAAATTTAGATTTAGCTGTTTCTCTGTTGATGGCATGGAAAGTCTTTTATCTGGATTTCCTTGACTACTCTGAAAATTTTAGCTGTGATCACTAAACTACAGGTGTGGAAATTGATATAAAATACTTTGTTATTTAAACCCATAAAAAAATTACGTCTGAATTCTAGGTTGCTTCTGCATATTTTGTGGAGGGTAGTAGTAATTTAATTTGTGTGTACCAAGACTGGGGTGATACTCACTTCAGTTGTGAGGAGTATGTTAAGCAGCATGAAAGCAGAAGAGTGACCAATTACAAGGAGTGACTGGTCCGTGCAGTGTTTGATGCAAACTGACTCTTCTTCCATCAAGCTAGGACTCTGAACAGAGGTTGGCTATGCTAAATCCATCTTCCCATGCTCACACCTCTCACTTGCATGAACCCTGCACAGTTGACATGGGAAAGAGGAAGAGCTGTGACTGTCCAAGTGCTTGTGAGCTGTGATGTGCAGTCCAGCATTTCTTTTTGGAAGCTAGCATGCTTTCAGCAAGGAGTAAGCTTTGCTCAGACCTTGAAATGTATTTTGGTGCACCCGTATTTGAAATGTTTTTTTCTTTGTTTTTTTGTTTTTATCCCTATATCTGTTCATTACTTCCCTCTCTCTATCCCACCTTTTAAGTAGGTGTCTAAAGTCTGCTTTGTATGCTTTGGGGTTTCTCTGTGTTTCTTTTTTTTATTTCCCCTAGCCCCCTAGCATACGCTTTTGCTCAATGGCTTATCAAGTAAATGGATTTCTTTTTCTCCTCCTTCTCAGCATTTCTTCTATTTTGGGTATTTCTAAATGGAAAACAGACTTTAAAATGTGTTCTGCTGGCACATGAGGACATTACTATGGTGTTCCAATCCCAGCATGGTGTGGTGTTTCTCTAGTAGTCGTCTTGGCATGCTGGGCTCTGCTGTGCTGTTGCTGCTTTTTTTGGAAGACTTTACTGCACCTTTTTTATTTTCTACCTTATCTCACTTTTTCTTTTCATGCAGATAATTTTCTTTGCTTCACTTCTCCAAAGACATCTTCGTCAGGTTGGATAAAACATCTTTCCAAGCTTTGGATGTGTTTCATGGGCTCATTGTCCTGTCCTCTAGCTTAGTTGACTCTATTCTTCTAGCACCTGTCTCAGAACATGCTCTCTTTGTGCTCTGCTGTACAGAAACTCTACATCTCTCAATGTAAAATAAACATCCCAGCTGTATCCCTTTTGCTATTCCCTTGCCTTTTATTTATTTAAATACCTATATAAGTTATTAATAAAAATGGCTTTTTTTCTGTTAGGGATTTATATTTTTTTTGTTTCCATTTTTTCCTGCAAACACTTTTGCTTGAATTTTGACAATGCGAAGCCAGTGACATCAGTTTACGGGATGAGAATTCTACTCTTGATATTTTGAGATCAGAACTGACCAGTTTATGGTCTTAGATTTTCTCAAAATCTGATGCAGATACAATGACAGATGTTTTAATTTGTTACTGTTAGACTAAAATCTGCAAAGACACAATTCCTTGGGGTCATGGGAGTGTGGCTGAGACAGCAGTTAAGTCCTTGACATGCATTTTTCACTTTAAAGTTTGAAATTTTATACCCTAGCTTGATGCTGAAGACTTTCTGTCTTTATATGAATGTGTTAACAATTTGAGACAGATTTAATGGGGCAATATAAAGAAACCTTAATTTATTTTTTTCACCCAAAAATAGTCCTTTAAATGTCTTGCAAAAACATTTTCTCCTCTTTCACACCTTGGTTGCTTGCTAAGTTCAGACTTGGTTTGGGTTTTTACAATATACTTCTCTTGAGTGGCATGATAGCATTGGAAGTTCAGCAGAGAGGTTGCAGTAGCTTTCCACTTACACTTCTGAAACTTAGAAGAGTTTCAGAACTGGAGTGTAGGAAAATTCTCACCATAATAATGAAATGATTCTGCTGCAAAGTGGAACATGCAGAGTTCAGTTCACGTTAAAGTGAATCAGTTAAAGCTAGACTGGTTTCTGATTATGCCTCTCACTGCATATATTGCTAAAATTCCTAAACAGCTAAATAAACTCACCATCGTGTAGCTGAGTTTTAGTTTTTTAGCTTGTAGAATAATGTAAATGTGAATTTCTTGTTCAACAGTGCAGACTAGGCTAAATTTCCTCCCCAAAACCTGATGGCCAAATAAGGCTTGCAGGTGCCTGCATCTTCTTCATCCCGGCCATCTTTAGGTAACTATTTCATCACAGCCTTTCATCCCAAGACACATGTCCTTATGTTACTGACTATGGGGGGAAGCCCAAGCACGGGACATGTACCAGCAGTCACAGATAGTTCAGGTAATGAAGTTTAATAACTTACTACTCATCAATCAAGATACAGTAAGTAGGTATTGCAACTGAAAAGTGAAATGTTGAATGTGAGGTTAATGCAATATAACGGGTGACCATTTGTGAAACGACTGAAGCTGAAGTGGTTCACATCACAAACACGAGAGTTCTGGGGAGTGGGGTTGGCTGTCACTTGGCAGCTGAGCCAGAGTAATTTACACTACAACTCCAACCCCTTCATCTGTTGTGTATTTTGGTTTATTGTGTCAGCAGTATTGTTTTTCCCCCTCAATTCCTTGCAGTACTGTTGTTTTTTAAGAGAATTGAAAAAAACAAAATCCAATGCAGGTACCTGGTAACTTTTACCACAGTAGATTTGCACATCTGTGTTTGTATCTTCCCTCTTCAAACACATATAGTCAGCTCTCTGCACTGCAGGGTGATGAATTGCTGGACAAAGTACTGGAAAAGGGCAGTGCAATGCAGGTACCCCGGTAGCTGCATACAGAATTCCTAGCTGGCCTTGATCTCCATGCAGATGGTGTGGTTTCTCACTGCAGCATGTTTCAGCACTCTTTAGGGTCTGACCAGGTGTGTGTAGGTCATGTACCTGCAGCTTGTTGGCAGGAGTGCAAGGCTGGCTCTGATGTCTCAGTTATCTGGACTCTTTGCTGTGCTGAGGCTGTCTCCCTGGGGCTGCAGCAGAGCTGGGACTCGTGTTTGGCCTAGGGTGGCTGCCTGCTGAGGCAGCCCTCAGCTCTGTCAAGGCTCTACCTGGGGATAGTCAAGGGCTGACTGTATAGACTTGGTAAATGCTTGCCATGCTTTACCTGGGAATTTTAGATGTTGAGAAGTACTGTAAAACTCTGGCTTAATTAAAAAAAGCATATTTCTATGATTTTCTGTGATGATCAAGTTCTTTGTTCAAATTATGTTGTCATGTTTGAATAACAACTAAATATATTCTGCCAAACAAAGTGCAGGTTTAGGTACTCTGAGGTTTTGATGTTTTTTTTTTCGTGTAGATGTGACATTATCCTGATAAGAGAGACAAGACCCAGGTGTTAGCAGTCCAGGATCAGACCTCTGAAATGTGCCCTGATTTTACTGAGCTGCTTGTTGGAGTTTAGGCTGGGGAGGAAGCTGTGAGAAGGTGCTACTCACTGCACAAGTATGTCCTACAGGCCAGCTCTCTTGACAGCCTTGCCATTGCTGTCTCCAGAGCCTGCAGGGAAAAGAGGGTTTTTGTGGAAGCTGTTAGGAAGCTTATGGAAAAGAATCAGAAAGTCATTTCCTGTAAGGGAATAATCTGGGATCAAGAGGTCAGGAGTGTGCAGTTTGAATCTAGGCTATTGAGAAGAATATGGACAATTTGAAAAAACCATACAGTCAAAAATCATGATGGAACATTCTTTCACTCTGCGGAACAACTCTCCCTGTCACAGTGTAGCTGAGGCTGTTCTCTTTAACCATGAACCATACTTTTCGTGCTTTCATTTCATTTTCACTGACTGTTTGGGTTTGTTTTCATATGAAAAGAAACAACTGGGCAACTTAAAGCTGTCGAAGTGTGTTGATACCAGTAACAGAAATATGTTTCCCTACTAAAAATACTATTTCAGCTGTCAGATTCCCCAGGAAAGGAGTAGTTGAATCAGACCTCACAGTAGTTGGCTACTGGCATCTCCTTACCCTGGTTGTGACACAGTTGCTTTCCCTCCACTGACAGATTAATTCCACTGCAGCTTAAATAGCTTACAAAGAAAAACAGGACTCGTAAAATAAATCTTCCACACACTCTACATAAAGACTAAAGCAGGAGTTGTTTTTTTCAGGAATATAGCTGCAGTTGTTCCATTTCTATTCCAATTTACCTGTCTGACAGCTCTTCCCTGCAGAAGAAGTCTTAGCCAGTTCCTCCTAGGTTATAATATATGTTCCTTGGATTAGCTATTTAATTACTAGAGTTCTAGAAACAAAGGTAAAATATTTCTGTTTGTTACTGAACTGTCTGTGGTGTGACCAGTTTCTTTATTAACTCTTATTTAACTGTTTTCTCTGTCTAATCTGTCTTCATTCTGCCTCTTTTTTCCCTTCTAACCTGCTTGCTGCCTGTACAGACCAACTCTACCAGCAACTTGAGCAAAACAGTCGCCTAACTAATGAACTAAAGCTGGCATTGAATGAGGATTAAACTTTAGTGTGGCTATATTGTTAACTTGTTTAAAAACTGCTTCTTCTAAATTTCCTTAAGAATGAATCAGTAAATACAGAAATAAGCAAGAAACCCTGAAATCTATTTTTTTCAGGCTGTTGATTCTGTGGTAAATTAATGAATGAAATTCTCACTTTCTCTTGGAAAAATATGAAAATGCTTCTTCTGGATGAGGCTTTTCATTGTCATGTATGCACGCCTACTTTGGAGGAGCAACAAGCTCTTTGGCTGTGCAATAGCTCCTTTCCACTTCAGTAAACAGCTAGAGCATTTATCTAGCAGTATCCAAAAGTAACAGCCTGAGAGACACTCAGTTTACCAACCACCAGGAATTGGCCCTGAGATTTTGACCAGAATGTGGACAGAAGAAAAATGTTCACCAGGGTTCATATTTCCTTCTTTTAGAACCACCATAAAGGATACTTACAGCTGTTCTGTTATCTGGAGACTTTAGTGCAATAATTTTGCATTACTATGAATTGGGCTTGTATTTTAAAAAAACAAACAAACAACAAAACACACAAAAAAAGAAACAAAAACCAAACAAACACACTAGGAATGGGAGCACCATCTGAAAAATCACGGTCAGTTTAAAGGTATGGTTGCATTAGTATGAAGTTACTGTTACTGGATTCTGGTAGGCTGCAGCTCTAGAACATTGTGCTCATTTATTGTATGAAATAAATGTTTTGAATGACTCTCCTATAGAAGTGTGCATGCAACATAAAGCTACTAACTTTGATTTCATTTGTTTTCTAGAAGACGTATATTTCTTAATGGTCACTTCACTGAAGAAATCAGATTTAATTTTTTTGTTCTTTGCAAGTTCTGAGTGAAATGAAACTTCAAAGTATGGATCTGCAAAGAACTTAATTGTTTTATTTATTGTTTTATTTAAAAAAGAAAAAAACCTCATCCATCACTCCACATTCCTATAAGCAGAAAGCTTCCAGAACATGCAAGAATTGCATCTCTGTTGGCAGTGCATTTTCTTAACAAATGCAGCTGTAAACAGTTTTGAACTTGCATTACTTGCTATTTGCTTTATGAATGTGAAATTGCTCTAGTTGTGTTGTCTGGGGATATTGGTTTTTATGAGCATGCACATTTCCTAACTTCCTAAATCCTGCTGCAATAGAAATGATGATTGCATGCCTTCATGTGCTGAGAATCAGTGCCTCCAAAGAACTGCTATTCATGTTTTAATTTTCTAATCCCACCACAGAGAAAGTGGCGCATGCCAAAGAAGAAAACCTTAGTATGCATCAGATGCTGGATCAAACTTTACTGGAGTTAAACAACATGTGAAAACCTTCTTAGCAGCAACCACATTATTTGTTTCATTATTTTTACACCTGCTTGCCGTGAAACCCCATAAATACGTCTTTTTTTTTTTTTTTTTAGTTTCACTACAGTCACAAGAACATCTGCTAAATTACCAGGCAGGGGTCAGGGAAACACCAAAATGGGCAAGCCATATGCGGGTTAAGCTACATTACATTATGGTTTAAATGTGCCATTTCCCAACAAAAAATGTTACCTACACTTTGTAGAGAGTTCAGCAATTCAGTATGCTTAGTCTTCTGAAGAATCCTGGCTGTGGCAGAAAGTGTCCCACCTCAAGTGCCAACTACAGTTTTTAACAAGAAGAATGATTTGTGTTCAAGAGAGATCAGGTGGAAATGGTGCTATTTTGAACAAAAGGCTCTGCTGAAGTCTGTTGTTTGATACCAGACAAGTCAGGAGTTGTCCGCCACAGTAATTTATTTTTATCAGAATTACACTTATCTGTGAGGATTTGGACTTCCTGTGCCTTCTAATTCAATAAAACGAAGGTATTCAAGCAACAGAGAGAAGTGAAGGCTTCTGGAGGTTTTAAATTGTGTTTTTGCAACTCAATACAGAAGTGTAGGTCAGCATTTCACCTTGAGTATTCATTCAATTGTATTTTTCATGTTGAAATGAAAGATTCAATAAATTCAGGAGAAAACACAAATTTGGAAGAGATTGTTTAAAACCTATTTTATTTGTGTGGATTTGGGGGAGGGGGAGGAATTTATAAACCGATATTCGCCTCACTTTTTTTTCACACTTTCTTTGAGCAGTTTTAAAAGTATACCTGTATGTAAACATTGTATAATGATATGGAATAAAATGCACATTTTAGGACATTTTGTAAATTTTGCTCTCCTGTGATTTGTTTTTGTACATTAGCTTTCTGTGTATCTCAGTGACACATGCAGTGGGTCTCACTTGGATCCACTGTTAACACACTGGCTTGCTGTTAGGCTGATGTGTAAAAAATGCAGTGATTTGGACTGATGTGGATCAGCAGCTGCTGAGAGGGGCCCTTGGAGAGCTATATTGCAGGAGCCTGTCATTTGATTTTATTCCCAGGTGGGTGAAGAATGCAAACTATCCCCTAATGGATGATAGAGCTTTCCAAAATTACTCATTGTTGACCAAAGCTTTTCAGTAAGAGCATTGCAGAACTCCCACAGATTTCCATAGGAAATGAGCCCTAGAGGCCATGCTTTTGGAAACACTGCCATGTATTTGTATATCTTATGTGTTAATATGTGTTCATTTACTTCAATACAGTGATAAACCTTCCAAAATGATGTGTCAAGTTCATGAGAAACCCTGTAATCCAGCTTTTCACTACCGGTTGTTAATTTCTAAATTTATAGATAGCTTTATTTTATGTTTGGCATCTGTCAATTAGTAACTTCAGAACTTCAAAAATAATTCTTATTCCTCCTTCTTCTCTAGTATATTGCTGAAGGCTGATGTTCTCCATCCTTCTAGCAGCAAGGGGCTCAGCAGGGGACAGAACTAGATAACATTCCAGATCATCAGTCTCCATTAGTGGACCCTTAGCAAGCAAATGAAAACAAGTGACTTTCTCAGCAGCTGGTGTAGTGGTGAAAGGGTAAAGTAATAGATAATTTCAGATTAAATGGGAGTTGTAGAGGGAAGATGTACTGATGTGAGACTCTGGCTTTTTTTTGACTGCGTTATGTAGGGTTGAACTTTAGTAACATTTCCAGCTTTTGCATGGTTTGTTGGCTTCTTCCAAGTCATCCTGAATGGTAAGGATGAGATCCCTGGCTTCATATTTCCCTTTGTTTTTGGGAAGGAAAATACATGTTACAGGGCTTCAACAGTGCCTTAAGCTTGTACTGGAGGCCAACAGTCTAAAGCTCCAAATAACAGCTGAGCAGAGGTAAGTTATTCTTTTTCCTTCCTTGGCACAAAGATGAAGTGTCAGTTAATTGGGCTCTAATCCTTGTGCTTGTGGCTTTGAGTGATGCTGCCAGAGTCAGTAGGGCAGCTCCGAGTAGGAAGTGCTGTGCTGGGTAGTAGTTTGTAGGGCCCAAGGCCACCCAGAGGCTGTGCTGGGAGCCCAGTAGAGGAGCTCCTGGCACTTGGCCATAAGTCTTACACAGTTGAGTGTTCTGCCTGCTCCACTGGGTTGCTTTTATGGTCCTGTGGTCTGTGCTTGGGTCTTTAACAATGTGTCTGAGTGAGGTCAGACCCTTTGCTGCATGAAATTGTTTTTCAGGAGCCCACAAACTGCCTGTGGTTTGGGGAATCTAAATTCACCTCTCAGTGTGTGTAAGGGTAAGGAGGAGGCTGTGGTTTCAGTGTCTCTTGATAAGCATGTGCAAGCAAGGAGATAAGATTTTTCTGAAAAAAATCTGTAGAATAGACTTGCTCAAAGTGCACTTTTACAGTTGAATACATAAAGCTTTGTAATAGGTGAATACAAGGTTTCCAGTTCCAAGAAGTACTGAAGGGAGCAGTGAACATAATGGTGAATCATACCAAGTTTTTTTTGCTGAGTAGCAACAGACACATAAATAGGCATATGGATGTATTTGCTGGAGCAGGAGAATGTTTCTACCATGTATCATGAGCCACCATCAATTACGGATTCTCTCCAAACAGTGCCTAATCAGACAAAGCTCAGTGAAGCTACTAAGTATTGACTTGTAAATATAAATAAAAGTGGCTCTGATTTAGCTCCATTAGGAAATTCTCCCTCTGGCAGCTACTTTGCCCAACTCCATAAAAATTTGTTACATTATAGAATGTTTCACCATTCTTCAAGGTGTGTTTCTTGGTTTGAAGAGCTACTCACCCTTTTTCTTCAATGCAAAACCACATTTGACAGTTTGAAATATACCGTGATTGTGCAGCCATGCTGTGTAATTGTCTTGGTTGTTTTATGAGTTGTCCTCTCTCAATGAAATTAGTAGTTCTGAGAGCACTAGAACTGGCAAAACCTGCCGTCTTGCAGATTCATGTCTCGTGGTTGGTTGTAACCTTGCAATGAATTTTTTTTCCAGATACTGAGACATTTGTCTCTTGGCCCCCTTATGAGGTTTCTTTGATGTCTAATAACATGCATGGCATGCTGCAGGGTGTGCCATTCCTTCCATCAGGATGCTCACAGGCCTGCTCTTTCTCTCTCAATGGTTTCTTATATTCACAAAACTTGCAGAGATGTAATTTTCCCTTCAGAGTTTTGTGTGGTCGGAACTAGTCAAAGAGTTGTGGAATGGGATGAAAGGCAGAGATAACAATGACATGTAAGACTCTTTTCTTTAAGGAAAAAGGCTAAAACAGTAGCCTGAACCTATGAGCACTGCCTCTCAGAGCTCCAGCACCTGAGTGAGAGATCTGTATCTGTAATGAATTATGGGTATTAACCAGTTCTTGCTGTTGTTGATACTACTCAAAATCTGGGTTAAATTGGTGAACTTGACTATACTGTTAATACTGTAGTAATATCTGTTACACTGGGCTGTCTGTGACTGCAGTGATGTCTTAGTGGCAGCAAAAGAAGAAAGTTATTAGCCTACTGAAACATTTTTAAATGGGGGGAGGGGTGAAATACTTTTTACATGGCTCAGCACTTGGGAAAAGAGTATTTTTTTCCTCAGTTATTCATTTTGGTGTCTTTTTTAATCTCAAGTTTTTAATAATAAAACAGACCCATGAGTAAAAGATTAAGTGGGAATTGCAGCAAAAATGATCAAAGCAGTAGAGAAAATTAGGATAATACTTTTTATTTTCATGGAGTGTATTTGCAAATGCAGACAGGAATACTTCCTTTTAATAGAGGGAAGCCGTGTGACTTTCTTCAGTGTGTGCTGTGTTCTTTCCAAGGAATGGAAAATCTGTATCACATTGCATAATCTTTTTGGCTTCAGTTATGAACCTCTCTGGCTTTCTGTAAGTCACAGCCAATTTGTAAGCTGTTGCTGAGAAATGCATAATTGCAGGATACCCTTCACAATGACATCAGCTCAGTGACAATCTAGGTACTCCACTTAGTTAATTTGTATAAGAGCAGAAAGAGTGGAGAAAAGCAGCAGATAGAAGTCTTGCAGAACACTGAAGAAGTTATTCCTTCCCATTTGTTGACTCATAATGCACAGAAATGAAAGGATATTATGTGGTATTTTGGATTTCAGTGTTACAGCCTTTTAAGGCCACCTCAGCACTAGTTTCTTCCTGGCTTATTACAGGTTTGAGGAATGGCTGCATTAAAAAAAGCATCTTTTCAACTAAAAAAAAAATAGATCCAACACAAAAAAACCCAAACCCTCCTGCAGAGCTAACTACAACTGGCAGCACCACATGTCCCACCTCCTATAACACGGGCATGGTCTGTCACTTGTCTACAGCAAGCATTTATGGATCATGGGTATAAAAGGATTAAATATGGTTGGGGCCGTGATGCTGCAAAGTGTTCTGAGTTCTATGGCCTGACCATGGTCTGCTTCTCAGGATTATTTGTTTCATTAATGATGTTTTCACTTTTTGCCCTGATATTCTAACAGGAATGTCAAGGGAGCATCTGTGTGATGTCTCTCAGCCACAGCTTGAGGCAAATAGTGCTTCTTTGGATAAAACCTGAGGAGGCTGAACACCTAGTGTCAGTTGTCCGTGCTACTGAGGAAGATGTTGGAGGTCTGCTGACTCTGCAGTAGAATTTGTGAAAGAATAATGAGGAAAGTGAAACTGCAGAGCTCTGTTTTAATTTTCTTAGGACACATGGAGATCTGTCTAAGTTTTCAGTTTAAAAATAGAGCATTTCTTTGGAGGTCCATCAATAGCTTGCATGTTTCTCTTAACAAAAATACTAGTTGGAGAAATAGCCTGGGAAAATGCTTCAGAATCTTTCCTGGAATATGTTTTTCTGTAGCCAGCGAGGAGGAGCCTGCCAGACTCCTTTCCACTTAATCTGGATTGCTGTAGTAGTTCCTTATTTGCTTATTGTACACATGTAGACTATAAAATAAGCTAAAGGGATGAGGTAATTTGTGCTGCCTGTCCAGGAGAAAAAAGAAGAGTATGTAGAAGAACAACTGGGTGAGAAAGCAGCTAAAAGGGAAGTGATAAGGTAGAATTGTGTCCAAGGGGTAAAGGCCAGTTAAGAGGATACACAGAGTGTGAAGGTGATCTGCAGAAGAATGGAATCCCCCCCCTCTAAATGCTGCCATGTAGCTATGCCTTGTCATACTCCTGTAGCCTCCACTTTTGTTCCTGCTGCCAACATGTGCCTCTGCCACAGAGAAGGGTGGCTGGCAAAGTCCAGATAGCAGCAAATTCTTTGTCACCCTTCAGCTGGGTTCCAAGTTCAATGTGCAGGACTTCTTCCTGTAAAAATCTATAAAAATCCTTTGTCTCAGTGCTTCTCACCACACCAGCAGAATCTGGGTTAAATTTCTCTATGCTAGAACTTTATTCAATTACATCAACCAGGAAATCATGATACTTTGAAAAAGAGAAAAAAGCCAAACCCACCATTTTTTTGCTGCTTTTCAGCAGTTAGCTGTGTGTGTGCTTTTATTACATTCACGTGCAGCCATGTCTGAGTGCAAGGCATTTCCTGCAGTGTAACAGCTGGGTGGGAAGGACTGTGGATACAAGAGGCAGCCCAAGGGACCCAAATGTTTGTTAATCCAGGGGAGTCATTCTGCTGAAATTTACTGTTGTGAATTGAAATAAAAACCACACAGGCCTATGTGTCTCTGTCTGTGGAGGAGCAGCAGAGATTACTGCAGTTTTTAGCAGTTAAGCTATTGACTCCTCCCTCTGCTTCCCCCTCAGTGTATGTGCTCCAGCATTAGAACACACAGCTAGCAAAAGAGCTGATGGGAAGGGTTTGCTCTGGATCCGTTATTTTTGTGAATGGCTTATTGTTAACAGTTTGGATTTAATTAAGGAAAATCAGTACAATCCAAGTTGAAATTGAGTGCAGATCATGTAGGGGTTTGTGTCACTTCAGCTACGTTGTTTTAAAGAAGGTCATTTTATCAAACCACACAGCTTTGGCCATACACATACATGGGGTATGTACAGCCACGGCCTGCCTGTTTGCTCAAGCCTTAGTCAAACAAACAGTTCCATTAGAGCAAAGTCCCAGTGTTGAAGAACTTAAGTAGAGTTATAGAGTCATTGCACAATGAGAAGATCTCTCGTGCATCAAAGCTGCTGGGTCTTTAGCTGCTGTGACATTTGCTGTGTAGGGTTAAAAAACAAATGGCTGTCCCCAGTGAGGGTTTTAATGGTGTATTTCAGTTACTAAAGAGACTGATGTTGAAAGGAACTGAGCAGTTCTTTTTGATCTGGGTAGGACACCTGCATACTATATTAAAGGTAGGAGATTGCAGAACCCCTATTTAAACTACAGTAAAACCAGAAAGGTCTGAGATCTGTTTTCCTAGTTCCTCTTCCCCGTGTCTATTTAGCCTTTGAAGCCTTAATAAAGAAATTACTCTGGAGCAGCGTGAACAGCAAAACTTAGTGTCACTTTTTTAACGTTACATGTACATTTCGCTGCATGGGGATTTCTTTTAGTTTCTGTTTTATTTTTCCTCTGTGAACACCAGCTGTCCATAGAATAAGTGTTTTTAACTCACACCTGTTGTTTAAATTTGACAAGCACCAAGTCGAGTAGGAAATTGTTGGCTTTCATTGCATCGATTGGAAAAAATGTCATCATTCTTTAAGTAGATCAGAGCTTCCCTTCCAGCACCAGTGAACCTGGAGGTTGATTCTGCTCTGATGCCTGCATCAGTATCTTGCTTGCCTTTCCACTACAAGATTGTTTTCATTGGAGATGAAAGGATGAAAAGAATCCAAGCTGAATGTCAGATGTGAAGAGTATGCAGGTAGTAAAACTGTTCTACTGAGTAATGTAAGTCACACTGAAGTATAACTAAGTTGTGTGCATATGTGTACGTGACAAATGCTGCTATGTGCCAGAAAGTATATATGGGATCTAAAACATGGAAGTGGTTTCCCCTTGGTTCAGAGTCACAGCAATGATCTATATCCAACTCAAGCAGGTGATAGGTTATTCCATGTGGCAGAAGGGACAAACTGTCCCACACTTAGTGCTTACTGCAGAAGTCAATTATCCCAGGCAATTGTCTTCCCTCAGCAGTGACATTTTAAAAATGTTCTTAATAGTTTCTCATAGCTCTTTATGCAAAGGGACAAAAGTTTTTGCTGTGGTCCCATTGCAGTACAAATATATGTAAATGCCAATAACTTGATTTAGTTTACAAGAATGAAAAGGGGACAGAGTAAAATCCCTTCTTACTGATCTGTGTAGCATGTAGTAATTGTGCACTTACACATCTTTAGAGAGGCTTTTTTAAAACATGCCTGGGCTTGGGAACAATAACATGAAGCAAAAGAATGGAGTTTGTGGTGTGTGTGTATTTGCTCCCATAAGAATACATGAGCCCAGTGCCAAATGCCTCCACCCAAATATCCGAGATGTTACTAATTTGATAAGAGGCCTTTTCCTGTTTTTTTTACTAGCCTGTGCAGTTTCTCAAGCTGTCTGTGCTCAGTTCTCACAAAGTGATTTTAGTGGCACAGAACATGTCTGCAGAGCAAAATGAACGTGTAATTGCAGCACAGGTAGGTGAAACCAGACTAGAAGAGAGAGTCGTAGCAGTGAATGTGAGGAAAATGGGCTGGCAACCAGCATGCACATATAGCTGGTTAAGTATTTGGTGTGAACTGCAGAGAAGCATTTGATTGTTAAAATAGTTACCAGTAAAAACACATGCTGGAGCTTCAAATAATGTTGAATGGTTTGGGAAAAATGCTAGAAGAATAGATAGTGAGAAGGATATAGAGTCTTCTATTGAGAAGAACAGGTACAGACAGTAAATGCAAATCAGAACTGTGTTCTTCACACGCACATGCCTGAAGATTCACATACAAAATCTGCTGCTGCATCTGCCTGTTGTTTTTCTTCCTGAATTGTAGACACCTGCTGTGAAGGTGGCACTTGACCCTGGCACTTCAGGATGAGTGTAGTTGCCTGGTCTGCTTCTCTCCCAAGTAAGTCAGGCAGTAAGAGTTCTCACTGCTGTATTTATTGACACAGAGTTCTCTGGTACTAGTTCATTTTGTTGAGCTTTATTTCTGGGGAGAAAGGGTGGAAAGAGAGATGGTTATCACCCAATTATGAGAAGCTCTTCCTAGAGCAAGATGGAAAGATTTCCTAAGTGCCTACACGTCTGAATTGTATATTTGGGAATATGAGCTTCAGAATGGTATCTTATGGTTAATATGTTTAATCTTTCAGGTGTTTTACACCTTCTGTGACTTGTTACTTTGTTTTGAAGACTTCAGTCTGAAAAGATGTATTTGGAAAAATCAAAGATACTGATGCTGCCTGGTTCCTATTGCATCGTGTGAGTAGTGGTTACACAAGCCATCATTGTCCATGGTGTGTTGTACCTGTGTCCACTGAGTGGGGAGAAAAGCTGGAGGGGGTAAAAAGGTTATACCAGAGCAACTGAATTCTAATTATTGATGTGAAGCCATTCTCAGGGACAAAATTGCTCAGTTCTCTCTGTGCTCATGTTCTACCAGAAGAGGTTGTTGCCTGGAGAATAACTTCAGGAAAAAACAGGAAATAATTTTGTATAGGGTTTTTTTTGTTTGTTTGTTTGTTGGTTTTTTTTTTTTGGGGGGGGGGGAGATGCTGGTGGTTTTTTTATGCTGATGTATTTCACAAATGTTCTTCCATTACTTATTTTCAGCTGTTGACAATTATTTTTCCTCTCAGTCCCAAGAGGTTTAAAGTAGGCACTGAATTAAAAGTATGAGGAAATCACCAGTGAGAAACTAGTTTCAAAACTGATGTTTTTGTGAAGAAAAAGAAATGTGTGCACCCTCTGGCTGGCCTGTAACCACAGCATGGTCTTTCCAGCATTCCTTTCCCTGACATACAAAATACTTCCCAAACTCCCATCCTGTTCTAGGACCTATGTCAGACTGCCTGCAGTTTGTAAAACTAAGGCAGTAACAATATGGCACTATAAAACATTTTAATAATGTTTTATTGAAAGCAAACAATCCCCAGGTGACACATCCTGAGTACACAGGAAAGTGGAGTAAAGAGAGTTATGTTTGAGTTACGTTCCTTTTATGATCTGTGTGTGTCAGAAGTGGGGGAAAAACATCAGTGACCTGTGGTGCTGCTGAAGTCTGCATAGATGAGCTGCATGGATGGGCCAGCCCTGCTGGCCTTCTAGTTGAGCTTGGGGATCACCACTGCTTGTCCAGTATGTCAACTTGTGATGGGCACGTGTGACATGGCGGCACTGCTGGTGTGACCACGACAGGATCAGTGTTCCTGTGTAGTGTAAAAAAAGTGCATCATGTTTAACTAAACTCCTCAAGAAGTTAAGATTAGCAAATACCTAAATCATGGTTCTAGCAGAGCTGATGATAAACGTGTTGATCTCAGTGTGTGAAGACCCCCCTGGTTTTAATGCTACTTTTTTTTCCTGGGCCAGATATCTTATATTTTAAAGATTTGTTCTTGACTAATGTTTCTCAGTGGAGTTGTTGGAGAATTCACCCACCCGTAACATTAGTTTAGAAAAAACCGCAAGCAAATAACTTGGGGAAATTTCTAATCTTAGATCTGTGAGTATGTACCTATTTGTGTACCTTTTGGGGAAGGGATGTCAGGGTTTTGGCTGGGTCTGACTGTACTAGCACAGAATGTTATTGGTGCACATTGATAGGGTTAACAGTGTTACTGAACTAGTTAGTACACACACTGTAATCATGCAGGTGTTAACCTTATTTGATAAGCAAATAATAATACTCTGAGAACTGCTGTACTGACCTAGACCAAACAAAACATGCATGTGGGTGAGGAATCTGTTAAAACGACTCCGTTCAGTAAGACTGTGATAACCAAGAAGGATCCTGCTGCAGTGGAACCACCCCTGGTGCTGACACGGGTTAAACTGATGAGGTTTCTTACTGCCATCTACTGTATGCTTGAAGCCAGAGGGGAATAAAAATTCTGTCTCTTGGTTCTCAATGAGATTAAATTACTTCTGAAAACAGAGAGAGAAAGCAGAGCTTGATTTCTCTCCATCTGACATTCCCTTTGTCTTCTTTGTGGTATTTAATAGGATGGAAGAGCAGAGCTGGGCTCAGGATTTCAGAACTGACCACTCCTTTATCAGGGAAACACTGATAACCATCACTTGTTTCCTTTTATTCAAACCTTAGATGTTGTTTGTTAAAAACATTACTCATTTTTGCATTTCAATGGAAATGTTAAATTCAGAGGCATGTCACTATAGAATTTTGCCACATCGGTGAGATAGAAAAGCAAATGAGATCATCATAGCAAAAATACTGAGATCAAAGTCCAGACCCACAGGCAGGACCATCTTCTAAACGTTGCTGAGACATCAGGATCCACAGAAGTGCTTGCTGAAATGGAGGAAGACTGACAAAGTGATGAAGTTGTTTTTGAAATGCCTACAGATATATACATATATATATATATATATTTTAGTCATGTTTTAGGAAGTACTGATGAAGCCTCACAATTTGCAACTACCTGATGTTTCAATGTACTGTTGACCACCAGCAGCAGAGTGAGCCTATTATGCCTTTGGATGGTGGGCTGCACCACTGCAAAACAGTATAAAAGTTGCTGCCCATCTTGTTGTTGCTCCCCAGCTCACACAGTAACAGTATTTTGAAAAAGCCAGTGAAAGCAGCAGTGCACGACTACAAGGGCAAGATGAGTAGGAAGATACAGAAGCATTTTGTTTGAAGGGCTCATGTTATTGAGCCTTTAGTGTTTGTCTTACTGGAACGCTATAAAGCCTGAAAGGATGCTTGATGTTGAGACTCTAAAGCTGGCTTATGTGGAGGTAAGTGAACACAGCCCTGCTTTGCTGAGCCACCCATTGTGTCACACCATTCTTATAATCCAAAGAAGGCATATATCTTCACATAGGCTTTTAAAATCTGTTAAGTACAACTTGGCAAGCAGGCAGAGCAGAGGAAAAGTCAGCTGGTTTAATGCTAAACTATGTGGAGTTTTTCCACTGTGCCAGAGTGACCTCCAGATGGACTTTTCTGGCTGTGTTACATGAGGAAGATGAATTACAGCTGAGAGTCTGTCTCTATACTTCTAAGTGACTGATGGATGAGGACAGAAGAAAAATTGGGGTTTTGTTAAATTTAGGATTGGATTAGCTAAGTGCTTGCTGTCCTCATTTTCTCTTGCTATCAGTGGTATCAGAAAATTCTCAGAACCTTGTTAAGTCTGATACCTAAACTTGGAAGTTAACAAAACCAGCAGTTTAGGCAAAGACAATGGATTACAGCAGATTCTGTTGTGCTACTGGATTTAACACAAAGCTCTTCATTAAGGCAATCAGAGGAAGATGGCAAGATCTTCTGGCTTAGGCCCCTTCACAAGTGTGGTGCCAAGGAGTGTTCCTACTGAGCAGGTTAAAGTAACAATGCAGAGAATCCTGCAAAATGCTTCCAGAGACAGTTTTAACACAGTGAAAATGAGTTATGAGGAAGTAAATACAGCATCTTGTGCCAGTTGGGTATGAAGTTGTACTGTGATAAGCAACAGTTTTACTGAAAAAATACTAATGAGGAATAAATGCCTGCAGCGAAAAGTGGTAGCATCTGGTCTGTGTTTGACTTGACACATGAAAGCTGCTTGGCCTGACTTGCTGCCAGATCCTGCAGCTCTTGAGATCATCGGACATGAAGGAGACAGAACTCCCTCAGTTGGCATCTCAACATTTCTCCTAGGAGAACATATGCAGAGTTATGAAAGGACAGACTCCCCACTTTTGCTTGCAAGTGTGGCTCGTTTTTTGCATTTAAGCTATTGTGTTGTCTGTCAGCACCTGTAACAGGTATGGAGTGGCCATTATTCAAGGTTCTTAGCTGTTGTTCAAGAGTCCTTCAACACAGATACACTGGGGTTTAAGTCATTGTCTAAATACACCAGAAAACCTCCCAAGACAGAAAGGGCAAACCCCTGCATAAGACAACCAGCTGGACACTGTGGGCTTTCTGCATTGCTAAGGATACATCCTGGTCCATCTGTTGGTGATTCGCAGGGTACAGGAACAGTCCAGGCATTCCCTTGAGAGGCCTGGCTTTGAACAGTTGAAAAGAAAGGCTACTGTGAACATTTCTCAACTCACCTTTGCAATTTTCTACTCATCTTGAACCATGACATACAAACTATTCTCTCCCTGTCCTCTCCTCTTGCTCTTGAATAATTGGACTAGGTAGTCTGAAATTCAATAGAGATGCAATAAATGCTGAAAAAGACTGAAATAACCAATTACTGAAGGGGTTTTTTTGGCTGCCTTTGAACCTAACATCATTATGCTCTAGCATAATTGCATGGATAGCATAATTTAGTAAGTTCACAGCAGTGACATATAAGAAGGAGATTTCTGAGTATCTTCATGCTAATTAACTCATTTGGTGCTCCAGTTAGACATGTGGACTAACAGTTCAGCTGACAGCATGAAGTGGCTGTGGATGTGACTTTGCATTAGGCACATACAATCTCTTTCATTGTTGGATAAAGCTGATGTGAGGATCCCAAATGTACAGACTCCTCCACTTGGCAAAACTCACAAAAGTCCTGGTTATTGGATGTGTCTTGGATGGGATTTGGATCCAGCTGACATGCTGCCTACCTGTTAACCTGAATCTGCTGATGCACTGAAAATCCTTCTGCCTTCTTGAGTACTGCTGTCCCTGTTTGGTCACTCTTCAGTCGCTCTAGCTTGCTGCTCAGTCAGCACCTGAAATCACTAAAGAGAGCTATTAGAAGTTTATTGGAAACTAAATATGTGGAAGGTATGAGACATGTTAAAAGCATCAATTAGAGGGCATTGCCATCTCTGTAGTCTCTGTCTAAAGAGAGCAACTACATGGAAAACATGGATGTGAGCAGATGCTTGCTGTGCCGTCAGCATTGCACCAGGCTGAAACTTGACTCTAAAACCAGCGTTGGAAAATTCAGCATTTGTAAGTACAGTATGTTCATCTTGCAATTAAAAGGTTTTATGTCGGTGTTAGCAGAGCTTGCCCTGCTGTCCTGCCTGGCACGCATTTAGCAGCAGGCTTTTTGCATTTGCTGCTGTGATCATTTGCTGCAGAGTTAAGATCAGGAGTTATGTTGTGGCTTGAAGTATCCTTCATGTTTTCTCCAGCCTTCCCTTACACGTGGGTGCGGTGCCAGTGCTGGTTAAAACCGGGTTTTTCTGCCCGAGCCGCCGCGGTTGGCGGGGCAGGAGCTGCGGGCTGTGCTGGGGGGCTGGGGCAGGTACCCGGCAGAGCTGAACTGTGCTTGAAAATACCTGCTTAAGGATTCATTTCTGAGGGTTAAGGCTCTCAGAAGGGTTCAGAGGGATTTGTGGTGTTGCCAAATACCGGCTGTGAGTGCCCCTGGGCACACGGGTGGCTTTCGGTGGCTGAACACGCAGAGCCGGATTGGAGCCTTCACCAACCAGACGGGAGGCGGCAGCGGGCGGGAAGCGCAGCCCTTCCCGGGGCTCCCCGCCCATCCCGGGGCTCCCCGGGTCCCCGCCCCCGA
>NW_009952711.1:1740644-1756146 GCF_000747805.2 Chaetura pelagica | reverse complement strand
CTGGGAGGGGCGGTCGGGCCTGGGTGGGCACAGGGTCCGGGGCTGGGAGGAGCCGCCCCGCGCTGCAGGAGGAGGAGGAGGAGGAGGAGGGAGCCCGGTGCCCTCCCGCCCCCTGCCCGTCCTGTCCCGGTGAATGTCGCCGTAGCTGAATTACGGAGGGTTTCGTTCTTGTAAAGCGGTGTCCGTGAAGGCTGCCAGGGCTTGGGAAGCTCGGGCCAGGCAGAGCCCGCTGTGGGCGCCGGTGGGAGTGCGAGGGCGTCGGAGGAAATGGGGGCCCAAGGGGGCTGTGTGGAGACGAGGGGAGAGGCAGGGGTTACTTTGAACATCTCACTGAAGCTGCATGCAAATTCTGCTGATAAATGATGCAGTTTGCATGCTGCATGTTATCTGTAATCTTTTGTGTCTGTTCCGTTTTTCTTGCATGTCCTGAAAGCTGGTTTATTTAAATTATTAAATACATTATTTAAATGGTTGTTTAGTCATACTTCTTCCCAGTTGCTCAATTAAAATACCGGCTTTTCAGAAGCAGTTTATGCCACTTCAGCCCTACTAGTGTTCAACAAATGTGATGACAATATGAAGGTGTATTTGTAGGATTGCTTTTGCATTTTTAGGGCTTGGGAGAAGGTATTTTGAACTGTAAAGATCCTTCTTAATGTCTGCTGCCCTTTTTTATTTTTTTACAGGATGAAGCAGGAATCCCAGGTATACTCGTTGGAGTTTCTGTCGATGGAAAGGAAGTCTGGTCAGAAGGTTAGTACATGGGAGTAGCAGTTGAGCACAGTGTTGGGAAATAATGTTTTAAAAAGTTAACAATTTGGACACACTGGTCAGGGTGGGATTTCATCCAGTTGATGTCCCACCTCCAGATAGTGGCCTGGGAAGTATGAAGTGATACTTCCCTTGGTAAATGTCAATAATTTCCAGGAATCAATAATTATTCAACTTCCTGAGTGTGCTAATATGTCTCAACAGTTACATTTAAGAACCTTTCTTTCTTTAATTTGTCAGATCAGTCTTTGAATGTGCTCAAGGCATACAGCTGTACAGTGATCTGGTAGTATTGTACATAGGAAGTAAAGAACTGGTCTCCCCACAGGAATTTACTTAATAGTCAAAGTAATAATGGCTCACATTTGGGGAGCTGTCTTCTGGTTGTGGGCTGAGGTGTAGATTTTTAGTGGGGAGGTGCTGAAGTTTAACAGGTGTCATCCTTCCAGAAATTGCAAGGAATTTTTCTGGTTGCATGGTTTAGTTTTAAATAGGGTCAGTTAGTACTGCTTATATCGTGTAGACATTTGATGTTTATTTAAAGAAAACCACCAAGCTATGTGTCTGTTTTCAGAAACATTTCCATATTGCCTTTTGGGTGTTTTGGATAGCTTAAGCGGTAAAAGTATATGGCAACATATTTTATTAAAGTGTTACAGGATTTGGAAAAAAAGCTTGGTAAGTAAGATTGTTGCTAACTTCTGACAGTCTGTTGTTGCATTAACTTTTCATAGGCTTTAATTTCTCTTTCATCATGACACAAGTGAGTTGGAGGGCCTCTAAGAAGATTATGCTGGAAACTTACTGCCAAGTTTTCTCAAATGAGATAGCCTTTTCTGGTTTCAGGTTGCCTAGTAATGAAAGCAGAAGAGTTCATAAGGCTTCTGCAGAATCTGTTCCTTGACATGCAGGGAAGTGCCTGAGGGAACTGGTGCCTGGGTTGTGGTTTATCACAGGACTGCCAGATCCAGTAGCAAGCCAGCTCCAACTGGGAGCATAAGCCACGGCAGAGCTTTGTGTATGGCACAGAGAGCAGCACTGCCCTGAATAAGGTAGCCAGGAGGTGGGTACCATTGCTGTAGCAGACTTCTGACTCAGTGTCTTGTCCTCCTCCCTTCTTCATGGGGGGAAAAGAACAAGAGGAAGCTGCATGTGTTCTATGACCATGGTACTAAACCTGCTTTCTTGCTAAACTGATGGGAATCATTTGAGATTTGAAAAGTATTTTCACTGAGGACTAGAGCATCTGTGTTCACAAGCACCATGCAAGTGCTTGAGTAGCAGCTTCACATAAAAGAAAGGGACTTGGGCAACTGATGTCTCATCTGTTTTATTTCTTGTATTTTGGTAAGGGTTTCTTTCCTTAGTAGTTCGTTATTAGACGACAGTCTGAGACAGACAGACATTAATCGATTTTGGGCCTTGCTTGTACTGAAAACTGCAAATATGTCAGTACTGCATTTCATTGCTTTTTCTGCTGCAACATCACTTGCACAGTTTCTTCAAACCTAGCTCAGACTGGGCACTAGTATGGGAGCTGGATAACGCCTTGTAAATTCCAGTTCTTCCCACTAGTCTTGCAGGTTGGCTACTTAGGAAAACACTGGTATGCAGACTATTAAGTTGTCTTTTAATTGAAGTCATGCTGAGTCATGATAAAACAGTGTATAACATCACTGCTTTGTGAAGCTTTACAGCTTAGGTCATTTTTGTGAGTTTTGAGTTAATTCCTTTTTCAATTTGTGTATTGATAAAATAAGAACCTTTACTGTTTCAAACCGTTTATTTGAACAAAAAAAAGTGTATTTATGATTTTTGGTCAGTTACTTTTTACAGTCTAGATTTTGGTCTCAGAAGTGCAAATTTTGGCTTAATCTTTAATTTCATTTGTCAGTAGCATAGTTTATTAGTCTTAGTCAGTAATTTAGGATGCCATTGGCCAGTAAAATGGGCTTTGGCTAACTGACTGTCTGTTACATTAAATTGTTATTAACTTAATTGAAGCAGGAGCAGGGATAGGCCAATACTTCATGTATCAGTTTAGCCAGAGGAAAAACCTTTTAAGAAGCCAGTAAAGCTGATTTATTGCAAATACTGAATTCAGCATGTCTCTTTGCAAAATACTTACTGCAGTGTTTTTCTTTTCTTAAAGGTTTGGGTTATGCTGATGTGGAGAACCGTGTGGTGTGTAAGCCAGAGACAATCATGCGAATTGCCAGCATTAGCAAGTGTCTTACAATGATGGCTGTTGCTAAACTGTGGGAAGAGGGTAAACTGGATTTAGATGCTCCAGTGCAGAAATATGTCCCTGAATTTCCAGAAAAAGTCTACGAGGGTGAAAAGGTATGTAACTCTTTGTTGGTAACACTTCTTTGGATTTTTGTTCCTGTCGTTGCACAACCACATTGCACAACGGGTGCCTGTGCCTGAACCTTTTTGCGTAAAACACCAAACATCACTTAACAAGTACTGATGTTTGCTGCTCAAAAAAGCAATGCTAGAAATTCAGGTCTTGAGTTTTATATCAAGTGCTTGTATATATTTTAACTGAGTTGAAGACATGATATTCAAAAGGGTTTATATCTTTGTCTGTTCCTTGTCATGTTGAATTTTGCTTTTCTGGTGATTTGGTGTGCATCTTCAATGAAAGAGCTCATGGGTAAATATTTTTCTTTCTGCCTAGGTTGCTGTTACTACAAGGCTGTTAGTTTCACACTTGAGTGGGATTCGTCACTATGAAAAAGATATTGCAAAAGTAAAGGAAGAAAAGGAAAAGGCAAACAGAGCATTTAAACGAACAAAACCCTGTCAGGATAAGGAACAAAAAGAAGGCAAAGAGACTGTAAAAACTGACAGTGACAAGCCAAGGAAAGAACATGAAGGTGAGGCAAAAAGCCTAAGTTCAAAACCTGGCAGGAGAGACAAGGAATTTGAGCAAGAAGAGTATTATTTGAAGGAAAAATTTGAAAGTGTGATTGAATCACTGAAGATATTTAAAAATGATCCTTTATTCTTTAAACCAGGTGAGTTTCTATTAATTTAGAGGAAAATGTGTTCTTCTGGTGAAATTTTTGTTTCAAATTGTTTTACATGCAGTGAGGATTGTGGAGTCCAGTAAGGAGTGTTTGTGTGGGGGTTTTGTTCTGTTCTGCTTTCCCCCCCCCCCCCCCCCCCTTTTTTTTTTTGTGCACCATTGAAAGCTCAACTGGGCTGTTCTGCACAAATCATCTGGTTATGTAATTGTCTTAAAACTGACTGAACTGGTCAGGATTTTATCAGTTTAATTTTGTATTGGTATCTTTGCCAATCTATTGACTTCAATAATTATGCTTATATAAATACCTTCTTAATGGTGTACCTGCACCCTATTCCAGCAGGGTCAAAATGTGAGATAGCCGAGGCTTGAAAGGTAATAGAAAAAGTCCCAGATAATGGAGGTGAGAAGAGAAAGTGAGACCTCAGGTAGAAATAAGACTCTTTTTCTCAGGAGTGTTAAGTAATGCAGTAAATGCTATGAAATGTACCAGTTACTGAGTTCAGGAATGCTAAGGGAAATTATAATCTTGGTAACAAATTGGTATCTACAAAGTATTTTGTAAGGCTGATACCAGCTTGCTGTATTCATGCTCTGGGACTTCTGGATATGAACCAAAAGCAAAAAATTTCATTGAGGCAGTAACCCAGAGCTAAAAAAATCTACAGAAAGACCAGAGAATCACAGAATTGTTGAGGTTATTTATTGTTGGAATTATTTAAGTTAATTCTAGACAGGACTTTGTGTAACTTCCAGTGTAAATTCTAAATGAGTTAGGCTAACAGGCAAATGATGTGCATTGCTGGTAAAGAATAACTGTCCATTTACAGGGAGAGGGGTAGGAAGGAGGAGAAATTAAGAACTTACTATCTTGGAGAAACCTAGAAACCATTTCAAGTAAGAGATCTCTCTTGGCCGTAGGCAGTTTGACAACACTTAATACGTAGGTGCTTCATAAAAGGTGTTAGCCTAAGAGTGAGGTTTTTAAAAATGAAGCATTGTCTTGTAAATAAATTATATTGCCATCAATAATATGCATGTTAGTGTTAATTTAATCTTTCATGGTGTTCTAGAACAAAAAAACTAGAACTAGAAACACTGATAAAAGTAATCAAGACCTTTGAAAACCTTGAGTGAGTACTGCCCTTGTCTTTCCATCTCTAGGGCATAGACAAACAGGTCAGAGCAGGTGAGCATCTTTTAAGAAGTAATTTTATGGTTTGCTTCAGCTTTCCAAATTAAGGCATCCTTGTTAGAACTGGTATGGTCAGTCTTGTGAAGAGGATGTTAAATGAAACCTGGCTGTACATGCAGATCCCTGAAAATTGTTTAGCACTGTCCTCAGAGCTGCAAACGCTTAGCAAGCATCTGTGTCTGCTGCAGTGCAGAAGTTCCTACAGTCCACTATCATAAGCTTGTGATTCACATCATACTGAAATGGGAGTGAAGGGGGAAGACTTTTAACTGATTATTCATTGCTATATATAGTTTTGTTTGCACATGTGATGACTTGAATTTTATCCTTCAGATTCCATTTAAGAATCATGCAGCTAAATTTTTTTCCCCCTTTTTCATTGTGTTCTTTCAAGGTAGTCAGTTCTTGTATTCGACCTATGGCTTTACTCTCTTAAGTGCTGTTGTGGAGAGAGTTTCAGGACAAAAATTTACAGATTATATGCTAAAAATGTTTCGTGATTTGGATATGCTGTCAACTGTACTAGATGACAATGAAGCAATGATATATAACAGAGCAAGGTAAACAAGGAAAAAACTTTTTTTTTTTTTTTTTCCACAACAATTGTTGCTCTTTCTTTCTTTATTCAGCCAAATGAATTAAGAATGTGTGGGGTTTTGGGTTTCATTCAGGATTTTAAATGAAGTTGCTTATGATATTTCAAAGTAGTCATGTAACTGATTTTATGTCAGTAAAATTGGTTCTGTAATTAGAATGTGAAATTACAGTATAGCAAATAAATATTTCCTGTTATAAGAGTATATGTGGGGGCGAGTGGCAGGGGTGGCCCTAAAGTTTACATTTTTTTCTGGGTGCAACTAGACACATAAGTTTAAGTGGATTAACTAGGAGATGATGTTGAAATATATAGTTACCTTGGTTTGCTTAATATACTGATTTAAGAGTTCGTGGAATTGTAGTAGTCTCACAGTAACACAGGGTTCTTAGAAATTAAATTGTAGTATACATTTTAACCAGAATCAGAATTCTGTTTAACATAGGACATGCTTTACCAACTTATTTCTTTTGATTAACTTAAAAAAAAAAAGTCAAACCAGAAACTAACCAAACAAAAAAGCCCTGGACAAATTAATATAACTGGGTAATCCGTTGCAATATAGTGTATAAGGGTAGAGTTTCTTGTCTTTCTCTCCAATCTTATTTTATTGACCTTCATGCCTGGGGTCTGAAATTGATTTATTGACTCACCTGTTAAATTGCGGTGCAGGAAGAAAATTCTAACTGAATCACAAAAGCAGGTTATGGAAAAAGTCTCATGAAAATAAGACTCAAACTTTTTTAAAAGTTTGGCTTCTAAAATGCTCTTAAAGAATGAAAATGGTGGTGAGTGTGTTGAATCCCAGGTTTTTAGTGCTTACATCTAAGTGTGTGTACACCCACACACATAAAGCAGTTTATGGTGCTTTAGGGACAGCTTTACAGCTTTATTCTAAGATGCTTCTTGCTGGTATTTATTTTGCCTGCAAATCTTTGGAGGCTCTTCTGACTGCAGATCTGGATGCTAGTGATGTTCTGATGAATTATCAAGCTTGTACAGTCAAGTTCTTTTAAATTTATGTTTGTATATTATTAATCCTCTAAGAAGCTTCTTTATGGTAGGGATGAAGAAATTGGCACAGATGCTGTTTTGGGACTCTTTTTACAGGCTAATTATTGTTAAGCAAAACTGAGATACTAGTGTGCTGGCTTTGCTTCCACAGGTAGCTAGTTTGATGCCTCAAACTAGAACATATTGATGTGGTTTGTTTAATGCTTTGGTTATACTGTATTTCACCCACATGAAAATGTTTAAAACTTCAGGTTCTGGATCTTGTAGAATTAAGCATTTCAGTGTCTTCCTTTGCTTCAACCTCTGATTTTGTGTATTATGGCTTTCAAATGTTCCCTTACAGTTTTCTAAGAAAAGTGCAGATTGCATAGGGAATGTATATCCCTGTACTGTTTGGTAGTAGGGTTGCCCTGCCCCCCAAGCTCCCCCTCCCCCCTTGTTTTTTTAAAGTGGTTCTTTTTCACAACTGTCGATTAGTACATGGATGTCTTGTGGTCTAAAGGCCAAAGATTGAAATGAATCAGATTACATAATCATTCAACATTCCTTTTCATAAGTTGTATGAAATGAATCTAGTCATGATCGGACTGTTTCATTCAAAAGCATAATTCAGTCTGCACTCCTGTTGTGTTGTCCCTGATAGTTCGTTCTGTAATTCTGGTTGGTAGTTTCTAATTTCTATTTTAAGAACAGCTTTTGCAAGTCTCTTTCATGCTTTTCATCTTTCTTGGTAGTTCTGGAACATTCAATTGTTGTAATATATGGCAACTCTGGTGGTGCAGTGGGGGGAAATCAGTCTTAAATGGAAACTACTGCCTCAGAGTAGTCACCTAAGACAAAAGTGACATTTCAGCTCAGTGTCTGATACTCATGGGGTAGTTTCAGGATTCCTGTTTCTTCAAACACTTTAAATCTACTAGAGGGATTTAAGAAAAATCCTGTGCTGGCTTAGATATAAATTTCTGTCACATCTCTTATTTGTATATTGCCTCTACTTTTCACTATATCCCACGAGGAAGTAGAAGGATTAGTACTTTTATTGAAACTAAGCTGCTAACCTAAGAGCTCACCTTCACTTTTGTTTTTCCATCTGAATTTCTTGTTAATTTTTTCTGCAGTAAATATATTTACAAAAAATACATATTTTTAAAACTCCTGAAGTTTCATGGCAGCAAGTTAATACGTGCTCTGTTTGCTCTCTTAACATAGGGCAGCTTAAAATAGCTGTGTGTAGTATCTGAGAATGACAAGTTGCATTTTCTTGAATTATAGGTGTTACGTTTACAACAAAAAGGGACGGCTGGTAAATGCACCATATGTGGACAACTCTTACAAATGGGCTGGTGGTGGCTTTCTGTCGTCAGTAGGTGACCTTCTTAAATTTGGAAATGCCTTGTTATACAGCTACCAAGTTGGACAGTTCAAAGACACTAATGGCAAACTCCTTCCTGGGTACCTCAAACCAGGCACAGTCGCAATGATGTGGACCCCGGTGCCAAAAACAGAAGTGTCATGGGACAGGGATGGTAAATATGCAATGGCTTGGGCTGTAGTAGAGAAAAAACAGCAATGTGGCTGTTGCAGGAAGCAGAGACACTATGCATCTCACACGGGTGGTGCCGTGGGGGCAAGTAGTGTCCTCCTCATTCTTCCTGAAGAGCTGGACTCCAAAGCTATAGATACCGGGCTAGTGGCACCACCTAGAGGAGTCATTGTTAGTATTATCTGTAATATGCAATCTGTTTCACTCAACAGCACTGCCTTAAAGATTGCAAGGGAATTTGATAAACAAAAGTGGGCACAATATATAGATTAAAAAAAGATGACACAAGTAACTGAACTCGCTGTACTGAAACACAACAAATAAACGGAGAACGGGGTAACTGGGCTTCGAGATCACTAAGCATATGTGAGGAAAAAGCATAAAAAAATTAATTTAATTAACTTCTGTGAGTGGTGCTAAATTTATGTGTAACTGAAATTAATCTCTCAGGGAAGCTCCTAACTTAAAGGAAAATGTAAGTAAAGATTTTCTTCTTATAGTACCTGTATAACTTAGCATTATATTAGCAGGTGTTTTCCTCATCTAGTCAAGCACTTGACCAAGATTAAAAAAACGGCATTGGTTTATTGCACTGAGAAATACAGCAACAAATTACCTACCTTAAATGTTAAACCTTTGAAAAATTTCACATCTTTATTTGAACACATAAGGACGTAGTAGGTTATTCTCACAGTTCCAGTCAGCCAAAACTGTTCATTATTTGTTTTTAAAGAAAAATGGTTTTACTTGTGTTTTTTATATTTTCACACAGCGCTTTTCTTTCTTGCTGAGAAAGCAAAAAAAAAACCCCAAGAAAACCCAAATCTTGAAGCTACCTCCAAAATGTAGATTATGCCAGAAGTAAGCTTTTGTCAGAGCTGTGGATTGTTAACAATTAAAAAAGAATGAAGCTTAGAGTAATGTAAGTGAAAATCTCTTGTTATTTAGATGTCCTCCCTTCCATTTTTATTGGACACGGTGAATGTGTGAGACTAGTTTACTGTGAATTAAGGGTATTATCCACATTTGTGCCCCAATAGCACAACATGGTGAGCTGTCCCACTGTCTCATTGTTTTTGAATGATACCCATGCCAACTTTCTGAACGAGAAATGGCACTTCATCGTGTAATGTAGAGATGTCATTAGATACAGGAACAAGAAGTTGTGATAGAGTTCCAGGGAAGCATTTTCTAATCTTCTGTTTCACTACAGAAATACCGTAACATAGGAATATGTTTCGTTTTATATATTCCATAGTGGTATGGAAGATATCCATGATCTCCAAAATGTACCCCCACCCCAGTTCCCTTGCAGTTACATCAGACAGTATTTCCAGGCTGAGAGAAAACAAAATATCCTTCAGGAAAGGTTTGAATACTTCCACATCCCTGCACTGTTTAGCAGTTCTGCTTCTCTGAAGTTAAGGAGCAAGATGTCTTGGAGAACAGCTAGCAGAAGATTGCTTTACCTGCCTCTTTTCCAAGGTAGTGCTTTTAGTGTTAATGGTTGTTACTTGCCTGGTCAAACAACATACTGTCATCTCTGTTCCCAGTATGCCTGTGATAACATTTATTACCTAAGGCTGACAAACCAAGAAACTTAACATTTTGCGGTATCAGTGTTGTACCTACATTTTTTATTGGAGGTAGTAGGACTGGTTTAGTACTCTTCATCATTATAATCATTCTTGTGCCTTAAACCAGTAAAAGCTTACACCTCAACTATTTGCTTGGGTTTTCTGGCCCACTCACCAAAACTTTACTTTTTTATTAATTAATAATGGGTTGTCTTTATCTCCAGGTTATCAAATCTGTAGAGACAACAGAGAGACCCTTTCTGAACAAACTGATTTGGTCAGGCAATAAATTATCTACTCTTCCACTCAAGTCTCTGATACTGTCCCAACAGTTCCAACACAGAAGTACTGGAGCTGATTATCTTCTACAACAGCAACTCCTTTTTTTTTTTTCCAGTCTTGAGCACCAACTAGCTGGGTAAACATGCAGCAGCAGCAGAAGTAATTGCTCATTTTACACAGGGAACAAGAGTAAGTTAGTTCTGACTTGTTTTCACGTTGGAGAATATATGAGTAAAAATAGACCAAATGCAATGTGTTAAATGCAGAAAATCTGAAAAGTAACAATTATTTTAGGATTTAGAACATGTTTTCTTGTATGATGGTTTTGCAAATGGCATTTCTTGATCTTGAAAACCATTTTGCATACTTGAGAGAAAACAAGTTTCACTCCCTGACTGCTGTGTTTGGGTTTAGACAAAATTCTGAATGTAGGTGTAGGTTCACCTGCCTGCATATGACATATGTCTGCATATGACCAAACATAAATAAATGTAAATATTTGAAGCATATATGAAAGTGAATAATGGTCAGAAGTGTCCAAGGCATTTCTAACACCAAGGAATTAATGATAGTGTCTCACTCCCCTAATAGAACACATTTAGCACCAATTTGTTACATGCATACCATGTGTTCTTTATATTCTGTCTCCTGTAACTTAATGCTTTTAAAAACAGCCTCTGCTGTCATATGTATAGTATTGGAGATACTATGATACCTAAATTTCATCTTCCAGTACCTGGAACAAAATGAGTCACTGACTTTTTCTGATTTGGTACTAACTTAATCACGAGTTCTGATCTTTTAGGGTGGAGGAAGAGAAGGCAGAGATACAGGAGACTAGGAATCAGTCTGGCCTTAGCACAGGTATTGAAGTTACAAGTGCTACTTTGATCTTTGTTGTGAAAGCAGTTATTGGGTGGAGTGGCACGAGGTGTGGGAAACTGATCAATTAAGGGCAGCATTCATGATAAACTTGCTCTTGCTCTTAGATTAACCTTTATTGTGAAAACACAGTATGGGACTAATATGAAACTGTACTTTTCTTAAAAGGCATGTATACTAAATTGGTGCATCTATTTCTGTACCAAACACCTACTTTTTGCATCTGGTAATTATAAGAGTTCACTGCTTGAATTAAGTGAAATAAAACTTACCTTGCAAATGTAACAAACTATAATACCAGGTTTTGGTTGTTGTGAGTTTTTTGTTTGTATTGGTTTTTTTTAATATATATTTATTTATTTTATTTACTTACTAGAAATGTACAAGTTTTAAAAGTCCTAAAAAGAATACAGGAATTCCTAACAATAATCAGCTCACCGAGACACCTGATAGTTTCAAAGAGCTGTTAATACATAACTGGAGATATTACTTAGTAAAAAAACCCAAACATGTAAGACTGGATGTTTTCTCATGGTTTTAAAAAATCCACTTTAACAGCCATTCAGGAAGGGATGGCTTTTGGAAACTAACTAAAAAACTGTTTCCCTGTTGCAAGAAAATAAATTACTTAATGCCAGTATTTAATATGGAAAATATGGATGGTTTTGCTGTATTGGGGTTTTTTTTAATGACTAGATGCCATTCACAGCTGTTACTGTAGTTTTCTGACTTACTGTTGCTTATCTACCACATGCCTTCTCTACAAGGAATGCTTTCAGTGTTTTGCAAGAGACCCCTTTTCTTTTTTGGTATAGAAATCTCAGTATAGAATACCAAATGCAGTTTCAAGACCAGAATAGAGGGAGGGAAAAACCAGGCACTCCAAAAAACCAGCTGAACGTAAGTGATTAACTTTTTATTTTTATCACCACATTATTCAACACTGTAAAGGGACTAAGGCAATGCTGAAAGCAAATAATCCATTTTAAATCCTTCTAGCCTTTGCAACCTTTGCAGTTAGGGCAGCTGCAGTAATAAAGTATACAAAATGCATTCTTACAGCAGTTTCTGACATTACACTGCTGTAGTTGATGAATAACAAGGAGAAGGATGCAGCAAGTCTAAGGTTTTTGTATTAAATTATACCACCCAATCAAACAATTCACATTAAAAGTAAACTTATAAAAATAGAGCTCCATTGTCTGCAAACTTGCAGGAAAAACTTGCACTTCAAATCATGTATTGAAAAAGAGATTCCAGCTCATTAGTCACCAGTAGCATGTAATTTTTACAAAATCAATAGTTATATTGTATTAATATGTATTTTTAAACTGGTAAGGCTTTCTCAGGGACACAGATCCAAAACCACATGTTGAAGTGTTCAGTGTTGCTTTCTTCTAAATGAACAGCCTGTAAAGAAATCAGATGAGTACAGATGTGAACAGTCCTTAAGTTGTTAGAATGCCATGAAAAACTGTCCACCCAGCTTAAGTAGGGGAACTCATGCAATAAATTGAAATTTCATGTACCACAAAGGGTGAAGATTTAGCACCAGAGTAACATGGTTGTTGTATAACTCATGTCAGCTGTTCGGATACCCCAGGCAGTAGGTTGCATTTCAAGATACTGGTGCTACACCAGTTATCTGTACATAATTATCAGCAGCTGCTTGTGTCCTTATAATTTATACAAAACAAATTGTAAGTCATAAGCCAGGGATCTGCCTTACAGTACTACTGTTTAAAAGCAGACAGGTGGCAGTGGCACAGAATCCCTTTAGCATGGCACAAGTACCCTACTCCTTTAATGGTGCTTTTTAACACTTTAAACTTAGTTCAGAATTAAATAGGCTGCATTTACTACAGATAGGCTAAAGGAAACAAGTTAAAGCACCTAAGATCAAGTGTGTTTGATCACAGTGTAACTACTTGGCTGCATATCTGGATAGCCATTTAAAAACAAGAATCAAAAAAAACCCCTGCAATTCAGGGCCCATGAACAATGTTTTTACCAGCCACCTCTAAGCAATTTGCAAAATAAGCACTCCAGTATCAGTTTTCAAAATCACAACTAAAATGTGTATAGGCTATAAATACATTTATGTAAGTGGAATATTTAGGCTGCTAAACCTTGCCCCTTACCTTCTGTGAGCCTGGCTTTCCCCCCAGTAGGCTGGCAAAGGACAGTTGAGCACCCTACACACAGAACTACTGTCTGGGCATGGCTGAATACAGTGGTGATCTTGTAGCATCCTGGAAAACAGCATTATTGAACTTTCCATTGACTATTTCTGGCATGATTTTTTTATTGTATGTGTAATTGAATCAGATACTCTCAATACACTTGCCAAAAATGGATCTAAATTTCATTACACAGCATACTAAGTGAAACAAAACATTGTTATTGTGGTCTCAAGTAATGGCTTTTACTAATATGCATATGAAATCAAGTTCTAGACAAGCCTCCTCTGCTAAATTGAACAACTCACCCAGCTAGAGAAATATTTAACTTGTAATAGTAGAACACTGATGTTGATGAAGCCTGGCAAGCTCTCAATATAAATACTGCAGTTCAGCTCTGTGTTTGCTTTCTGTTTAATATTGGTACACCTAAAGCATGTGCTTGTTTGCATTCTGCAAAGTTAGGATCATATTTAAACGAGAAGACTTGCACGGAATAACTTACTTAACTCCAGATATAAGAAGAGGCATCAGCAACACTGCCTACATCTCCTAAATTCTGTGATTAAGACATAATGAAATCATGCTCATACATGGCTAATACAAAGAGGTTTTCACTGTTTTCATTTTTTCCTGAAAGTATTTTTAATTAGGCAAGAGGAAATTTTGGAAGAAACCTTGTAAAGGGTTTAATCTAGATGTGGATATAGAAAATAGATAAAAGTCAGCAAAGATTCAATATTCAGCATGTGTGGAACAGAAAGCAAAGACAGTGTGTTTTGTGAAAGGACCTCAGAAAACTCTCTGACCAGAGAACTGGTTGGTAGAACTATTAAGACAGAATAACAGATTTCTGCTTTAAATCACATGTAGTAACTACACAAATATTTGCAAAAAACTGCTACCAGCTAAAACTTTAACCATAGCAAGTGTTTTCTGCTTATGAATGTGAACTTCCACAGGGAGGAATTTTTAACTTTGTGGATTTTGCAGAACATTGAGCCCAATCCATTTTAGTCACTAGGTATCAACTTCAACAAGACAAGATGCATAAGACCTCTGGTATTTTCAGTGCCTTGTGCTTAGGACTCTCATTACTGAAGCTCTCCTAATTCACTCTACATGTCCCTCAAACTCAGTAACTAATTAATCCCACAATAATGAATAAAGCCAGTGACCTACAGGCCTATGTTGGCATTAACTGTGCCTTAGTATATGCATGCAGGTACACATTGGTTTGAAGAAAATTTTAAAAAGAAGTGGCTTAGCCTTCAACCATGTCTTTTTAAAAAGTAACAACACTTTACTGCCAAAAAATTTTAATTAATTTACCTCACTTCTAGATGGAAAGCAATGTCTCAAAGCTGCTTAGAAATCTCAGCTACTAAGAAAGAATAATAAGAAACCCTGAATACAGCAACAATTCCCTGCTGCTAGTCAGGATTGATCACTATTGGAAGTAAGTCCATGCATTTTTTTACTGCTATCATATCATACTGTGGTAGTTTCCAGGAGATTAAGTTACCACACTGGACAGTTTCTGTGCCTTGATATGTGTGTAGCTACACTGATCAAAGCTGTTCACTGGTAGGGGATACTCCTGTAATTGTGCTAGCAAATCCCATATTTTAGTTTATAAAACAGGTAAGTTGATTATACAGGTATTTCTGAGCCCAGGTAATGAAAATCTGTGAAAAGCAGACCCAGCAACATCTTAAATACAGCCCGTGTATGTGTGAGCTAGATGTCAGCTGGCTGCTTAGCAGCAAGATGGGAAAAAGGCAGTTGTATTTGTTTAACTTTCTACATAAAGTCCCAGTGTGCCTGTGTATATCCTTGTGGAAAGCTTTTCTGGTTGCTCTTCCAGAAACAACCAACTTCAAAAGCTGGTCTTCTATTTAAAACTTGTGCCATGGATGTTTTAAAGCATCCCCATTTAATCTCATTTCTTAAACATGCAGATCTGGGGGGTTATTTTTTTCCCTACTTGTCTGGATTTCATAAAGGAAAAAAAAAACAAACAACCAATCTCTTGCCAGACCTGCAGAAAAGAAAACAGCTGATTGTTTTAATTAACTTTTGGAAAACTTTGAAAACAGTTTTATTGTTAAAAAAACCCCAAAGTATACAGACTTAGGTTTTTTCCTCTACAGAAGAGATAAAACCAATTTAGATTAAAATCAGACCGTTTATGAAGATGAACTGCACGCAAAATTAATTTTGTTCCTTCTGTATGAAACACATTTGAAATACTTACCTGGACACTTTACATCCATAAAGTAGGAGTTTGGGCTCTGCACAAGACGCTTCTTCTTGTGCTTCCTTCTCTCCTCCTCCAGGGAGGGGTGCAGGAGGTCCCTGGCCAGCTGGGTGGGACGAGAGGAGCAGAAGGCCGGTCAGGCTGGGTCAGCGCCGCCCGGGCTGAGGGA
>NW_009952711.1:1738738-1739881 GCF_000747805.2 Chaetura pelagica | reverse complement strand
AACGCGGGCAGGGCGGTGGCGGGCAGTGCTCGGGCACTGGTGCTCAGCAGCTGGTTCAGCACTGGGACAGGGCAGTCTAATTACCATGGCAGTTCTCTCTTCAAAAGTGCTCATTTTTAACGAACACACGACACAGGTATTTTCAGGCAATAAATGGAATCTGGAAGTCCCACCTGCTTTGATAATAGATGTTGACTAAATCGTTACTCATATGTTGTTTCACATTAAGTGATACATTGTGTGAAGTTGTACCTATGTGCATATTCTTTCCCACCCTGACCAAACAGAAACATGCAGAAGAATTTCTTAGTTATTATGTGTTCAAACTGAATCAGAGAACCTGTGGGTAACACAAATATTGTAGATAGTGGGAATGAAAAAAAAAAGATTTTTTATATTTAGTAAGAGATGGAGTGTTGTTTGGTTTTTTTTTTTCCATAAGTCAGTAAAAATAATGACAAATATAATCTGTCAAGACTTGGATTTAAGTTAATCAAGCCTGGAACACTTAAAAGTGTAATTCACTAGAAGTCCAGTCAGTGGCACAAATAGACCTTAAAGAAATTGCTTATTGTGAAAAGTCTCCCAAAAACCTACAACGGGCAGTGTGTTGAGCCACATCCTTTTTGAAGAGAGAACTGATGCATTTAGCAAATACAGTTTTTAAAGTTTGCCACGAGCACAAGTTTTATAGAGGTGTATCTTCCTGACAACAATATTCTCAAAGCTGGGTGGGCTCTCCAGTGCTGACACTGTGCACAACTTGAAAAATACTTTCTTCCCACTCCAAACCCCTGCATTGTCTGCAAGAACAGATCCATGTGTGGTGGTGCTTCAAGTCATAGTATTGGTTTTCCTCTTCTGACCATCACAACCGTTGTCTTGTAACATATAACGCTACCTTAGCATTTTTTCTGTATGTGCTGGAGTGATGACACACAAAGGTATTTTGGAAGCATTTCTTGTTAAATCATGGGGAATTCAGTATGAAAAGCTGTGACTCATACTTTCCTCTGCATGCTGTCCTGTGAAGCTAGGAACATAAGCCAGTTATCAGTGCCATCAGTCCATGAGTCTTAGCTGTTACTTCTACCTTTCAGTCTCTTTCAAATGTATGTTATGTATCTGCAAGCAGAAGGGAAA
>NW_009952711.1:1734367-1738622 GCF_000747805.2 Chaetura pelagica | reverse complement strand
AAAGAGGAAAATGTATTAAGCCTGTTAATTGAGAATCTGAAGGAGAAATATGTTTTTCATTTAAGAAAATGCCTTCACAATATGTAAATATATAAAGCACCACCAATGAAACCCCAGAAATACTGAGGAGCCACCCTCCTTCACCTCTTGCTCCCAGCATTCCCTTCTTCAAAGTCCTTCCTCTGCAGGGAGCCTCTGGTGGTTGAACAGGACTTTAGAGTCCAGTTTACATTAAAAAATGGTTTCTGTGGAAGGAGGGGCACACAGGATGATCTGAAAACAGGATGTGTTTGGGCACATTCCTCTGTTTGGTTCTCTATTTTGGTTTTGCTTGGAGATGCATTTCCTTTTCATAACTGCTTGTAGTTCAGTGACCTGCTGAATGAGTCAGTTCTAATGCATTACCTTCAATCTTGTGATTGGAGTTTTTTTTGAGGTATACCCTTTAGAAAACAGAAATGCAGCCATGAGTTTAAGTTGTGACTTACCAAGGAGGGAAATGCAGTCTGTACCACAGTGGTGTGGCCTGTAGAGACAGATGAAGATTCAGGTCTCAGAGAATGACTTCTCCTTTTTCAGCTTTCTCCCAGCAACAAAGACTTTGATCTCAGTTTAGATAAAAGAACAAGAAGCATTATCTATTTGCTAGAATGGTAACAGAAAATCTCCTTAGCTGATCTGAAGATGTTTAAAACCAACATCATGACTGTGTGTGAGGGGGTGGTTTCTGTGTTGCTAGTGGCAGTCTCTTGCTGTTCAGAAGCTGACTCTGTGCCTCTGATGACACATGTGGTGGTCTGCTCCTGGGCTGGTGAGCCAGTGAGCACTCCCTTCTCTAGAATACTAAAACATGGATGGGTGTCTCTGAAGTACTATTATTACACCATACACCAACCAGCTCTAAGCTGCACTCAAAATAAGTAGGTTCAGCTCAAGGGGTAGGTTTGATCTGGAATGCCTGTGGTTTGGCCTGTACTACAGAATTAAGTATTATAATTTTAATCAATTATAAATGAGTGGTGTAAACCATGGCATCTAGTCATTTAACTTAAATATGCTTATTATAGTTTAGATTAGCATTGGAATTTGAAGAAGGTCCACTTGTAGCACTTCCATAATAGCAAACCTGGAAATTAATGGAACTTACAAGTCTTACAGTGCTTTTCCTTTCTGGAATGGAATGGTATATACTATAAGGATTTTTTTTTCCAGTGAAGACTTGATTTAACCAATTCTATATAAAGTTATGCAACATATACATATGGAAAATTCATACATTTAGATCACTAGAGTAAAGGAGAGTCCTGTTCTTTGTAAAGACCAAATAAAATTAAACCTATGCATTGATCTTAAAACTAGGACTTAAAAGCAGAACATACTGACATGTCCAATGCAGTAAGAGACAGTGTAGAATGAGCACAGAAGTATCTACCTGCAGGGAAATACGTATTTGCTGGAACTGGGGAATAAGTAAAATGTTTGTAAAGGTGTGTCACATGATGGTCATCAAACAGTAATAAATTGCTGAGGCATCTGCCAAGACCAGAGCTGTTAAAGAGAAAAAAAAATAATAAAATTATCATATTAGATAGCAGAGTCCAAAAGCTAAGGAGCAAAGCTCATGTTAATGATTTGTGGTTAGGTGGTATTCAAGGCAAGACTGCCTCATAAGATTATCTTTTGTAGGACTTGGACCTGTGGATTCCAATAAGTGCCAAAACAACAGGATTCTGGTTCTGCCAACATGTTTTAAACTCTTTTTTTTTTAGAAAACTTAAAACAATTAAGATATAGAATTTCCTACAATTTCGTATGCATTGAACAGATTCAAGACAGATTTTCACACAGTTCTCTTTTTATTTAACCACCCTCAACTTTGAACTGAGGGGGAAAAAAAGCCAGAAGTAGAGATGTCTATAATTTGAAAAAGTAAAAGTGAAAGTGGTACAGAAGTAGCAACATAGCAATTTTTTTTAAAATTGAAAATGTAGGTGTTGGTAAACCAGTCAGAAGTATTTTCTGCGTTTTTTAATGTGTATGTAAAGATTCTTGAATGTATTGCATGTGACTGGAGGGAGTAATTGCATTTTGCTGTTCATATTAGTGCCTTTTTTAAACTGAGTGCTTTGGCAGATGCACTTTACATACACCTCAGTGACCAATGGAGTTCTGCTGCATCTTGGTTGGGACTCAACATCTGTTTATTTGATGAGCTTCAGCTGTGGTATTCAGGCAAAACTGTTAGGCCAGTCATTTAGGGGTTGTAAAGGGTTTTCAAACGTTGCTCTTTGGAAATGTACAAATCAGCACCACACTGCAACAGTGCTATCCACTTTTAGATAGTGGCAAAAGGCAAACCACCTCAAACATTTTCTGTTTCCTCCATGTTCAGTATTCCCCTCTGTGGTTCCCCCATGTCGGGGGAAAAAAAAAAAAGAGAAGCTTTTAATTGTAATTGATCTATTTTACTGTCATGCAATATAATAAAAATGTTGCCTTTTCCAATTTAGTGCAAAAACAAAGACTGGGCTTCAAGGAGTTTTCACAGAACAGGTATAGTAATGGCTTGGTTATTCAGCCTGAACAACTTTGATAGTACTCATCAAAGTTTTACGAACATATTGCAAGGTACACAAATGTACAATTACAATTTTTCTGTGTTCTAGAAAATAAAAGAATGTAACTCTTAGTTTTTATATCTTGTTTTTTAAGTTCCTGCTTAAGTAAACATGTGTCCCTTGAATCTGGCAAACTGGCACTTTTCCAAATCAGAACAGAATGCAGTATTGCAAAGCACCAGTGTAATTAAAGAGGGAAGTACTTTGCATTATTCTTCTATAAAACCACCCTTGAGTAACAGATGGCAATCTCAAACTCCAGAGACATATGGAAGCCTATTTGTTCCATAAAACTCAAGAGTGAATATTAACCCCAAAATTACTCACTTCAGTGCTGAAACACGATTGTGTTGTAATCCTCAGTGTGGCTGTAATTACAGTACATAGCAACTCCTGTCTCTGAAAATGCAGATACAGGGAAATGTTTTGGAGATTGTTTTTTTTTGTTGGCAGTTTCCTATAATCTGATTAATTGTGGTAGTGCCAGGTTGCTGTTACAACTGATAAACTTAAATCTTGTCATAAGCATTGTAACAACCCATCTTAACATCCAGACAGCTCAACTGCTAATTATACAGTACAAAAATGAACCAAGCAGCCATCTTTCCAAATTCCACCCTGAACTGGGCAGAGGTCTCCAAGCGTTTAAAAAAAAAATAAAAATGGATGAACAATTCCACCCATTCCTGTTTTCCTGCCTTGATTCTGCTCTATCAGATTATATCCTGGTCACCCAGAGGTCTCAATTAAACAAGCAATGTTTTACTTGAATCACAGTGTAGCATTTCTGATACTACATTTTATTACACTTCACTGGAAGTTAGATGAGCATTCATGACAAGCTCATACTGAATTCACCTTGTACAGAGATTGACATCAGATCTGTCACTGGATTTTTGATGGTGTGTTACCACAAATGTGTATTAGCCAGGAACACCACCAAACCAAGACCCTTAACGGGGAAGGTTTGGAATAGTTAATAAGTAGGAGCAGAATTGCTTTTGCTTTTTCAGAAAGATTTGGGGAAAGCCACTCCTTTTCCTTTGTTTTCCAAAGAGGGAAGTGAGAACTGCTGCAGTGATTTAGTGTTAGCGATTTCTGTGTGTAGCTTGTCTGAAGGTCACAGTTTTAAAATTAAATTAAAGCAATAGCTCTTTGCTGTCATTTCGAGTGTTTCAGTAATGCTCCTTGTTGTTACACTGCCTGTGAGGAACAGAGCCCAGTGAGCACACAATGAGCCTCTCTCACACCAGAGATAACTATCGGTGGAAAAAGGGAGGGGAAAACGTTTATCTGGAAGAGCCACATGTTGCTCCAGAACACCCAGTTTTAGCTTTCCTTCAGACTGTATGAACAACAGGTTCTTCCCTGCCTGACGCTCCCAGAGCGCCCCAGGAGCCCGAGGCCCCGCGGGCCCGGCCCCTCCCGCACCCACCGGCGGTGCGCGGGGCGGTGCCGCGGCGTTGGGGCCTGTGACCGGGTCAACACCCGGCTCGCTTTACAAATCTAGCTGTTTTCCTGAGAGATTTTCGCTCAGTTTCTTGTCGAACGGGGCCACCTGGATGCTGGGCGGCGGCAGTTCCCCAGTGCCGTTACATTCCGGATGCGTGTGTGTCTGTGAGGGAGCGGGTGCACCC
>NW_009952711.1:1714758-1733497 GCF_000747805.2 Chaetura pelagica | reverse complement strand
GGTTTGTTGCGCTTTCGTTACTGGTTGCTCCGCGTTTGGCTGTTCAGAGGGTGGCGGGCGGCACGGGCTGCTGAAGCCAACTGTGGCGCAGTGACAGGCACCGATCGCTCTCGGCAGGTTGTTTAGCTGCCTCTTCTTTTCTCATCTCTCCTGCCCGTGTGTGTGGGTGTGTGTTCACATACGTGTGTGTGGCTCATGGTGTTGGGGTTTGGAGTTCTGTCCGAGCTCCTTGGCTAGAAGCTCCTCAGTGCAGAGGAACCTCCTTGACAGAAGTTGCGTTCGGTTACAAATTCTGTGGTGCCAGGGGGTCTGAAGCTCAGCTAACGTCTTCTGATGACAGTGAGATGTGATCTGTCGGGCTGCTGTGGCATAGGTTTCCATCAGTCCTAAAATACTGTTCTGCTGAGCTAAACATAAGGAAGAAATTCCCCTTTTCCACTGAGATATTGCTGAATTGAAAACTCAGCCTGACAGGAGTTGGGATTTATGGTTAACTATTCGTAGTTGGGGTCACCTTTAAAATAAAACGAATTGTGCTGGTTTTGGGGATGAGGGGGTAAACTGCATTTTTCAGCTTGTTAGTATTTAGGAGGGCAAAACTTACTCTAGCTTTGAAGAATAACACTAAGAGAAGGAGTAGACTCTTTATGGGAAGGAAACAGATTTAAAGATGAGGTGGAATAACGTGAGGCTTGCTTTATGTTACCCAAATGCCATATCCCCTTCAGACATTTTATTGTGCTGAACTTGGTGCACAGGGAAGTGACAGATCTTTATTTCAGCAGATGTGATTGACTAAATGAGCTATGGCTGGCACTTCTAGCATTTTAAGAACAGATTTTCTGCATTTCAAAAAATATTGCTGAAGAATTAAAATGGCACACTCCTCCTCTCTCTGCAGCCATTTTCAAACTGTTGTATCAGTAACACCAGGTAGTAAAGGCCTGAGTAGAACTTCACCTGAAAAGGTATTTTTCTGTATCTGGGACAGAATAAAAGGCTTAATAAACGTTAAGAAAACTGTATAGTTGTGTTTTTTGAAACCAAACCTACATTGGTACTGCTCTAAATATAAAATAGCTAATATAAATGGGTGTATCTGTCTTCTAGCCATTTTCTTGATGTTTCTTGAACTCCTTAGCCCCTTGATATTTCTCTTTCTGCCTGTTTCACTTTAAAGTCTTGAGGACTGTGAATATGATGCTGTTTTTTCTTACCTTACTCAGTAAATAAAGAATTTGCTCTTACTTAATTCCTTTATATTTGCATCGCAAGGGTCTTACTGTCAGCACTATTCAACGTGAAGAAGTTATTACTAATTGAGGCATACTAGTAATTCCATAGGTAATATTTGTGATTTCACAGATTCATTTTCCTTGTTACATTTTGTTTCCTCCAGTCCCTTTTATTTTTTAGCAGAGGGCCTACAAAGAGGGAAGTTGACAGTGCAGGAAATAGTGAAAATGTTCATAAAGTGCTGATGTATGCTTAAATTTTTTTTATTTTTTTTTCCTTCAGTTTCCCTCATGTATTGCTTGACTTTTAGGTCATTTATGTAGATTGAATCTGTTTGTCTGGAAGACACGCTTGCTCTGGGAGTGTGTGCTGGCTGCTCAGTACTAGTCAGTTTTACAGTCATAACCAACACAGCTAATGAGCTCAGGGGCATTCCACTTTGTAACCATTCTGCTTTTTTCTTGGAAAGTAAAGCATAGGCAACCGTGGTGTGGAGGGAAATGCAGAGATGCAGTACTTTTTCCAAACTGCCCCCCCTGCCAGCTGAAGTTTTAAATCTCCCGATTAGCATTCCTAAAGTACACTGGGTCTTCCTAAAGTTGATGCTGCCAGGCTGTTCTGTTTATATGTTCTCCAAAAAGTGGATTTTGCAGTATGATGGTACTTATTGTTACACTCTGTGTTCAGTTCACAATGGCTTTTAATTAGGACACAGGATTTGATGTGCCCTTAGTGCTGCCCTAGTTCTCTGGTCTGTCTCACTCCTGACAAGATCTGAGTTGGTTTAACTGTAGGAGTCTGAGAAGGCACATACTTGAGATGTGTCGGTGTTAAAATTTTATTGTTTAATCTTATGTATGTAAATGCTACTTGTGAATGAGTCATTTAGGGGTTTTTCCTAACTACATGGAGTTAAACTTCTAACTGTTTCAACTTTTTTTCTTAGATTCTACATCCAGAAATTGGATGCCATAATGAATATCACCCCAAATCTTGTCTAAGTACCAAATATCTTTCTTGTAATTTCCCACTCCTGTTGTTGTTTACTAGTTTAACTGGAGTTAAACCACAACACTTCAGTTACCAGAGCAATGAAGAAGAAAGGAGGGGCATATGGAAATATTCCTGTATTATTGAATACTTGTTTTGCTGACCCTCAATGGTCATTATTATAGAAGTGAGTCAGTAATGAATTGTAGTTACTTCCTACTTTGCAGATTCCCTTCTTTTCTGCTGTCATGCAGAATATGCCTATAAGGCTACATTGTGGTAGATTGCTTGGAGGTTTGCAAATGCTCTCTTAACTTTTCTCCTCAAGACCTTGGTCATGCTATAATTGATGATTCTGACTCAGGCAGTAAGGTCTTCCAGCCTGGTGTCCTATGGCCAACAGTTGCATAACAAGTAGGATAAAAGGGCAGTGCATGTAGATTTATAATCCATCAGACGTCTTGAATTCTTTTTATGGCAGCTCTTGGCTCAAGAGTCTTCCTGTCTTTGTATTCACTACCTGGCATAACTCACACCTTCAGTAAATGTTGCTATCCATTTTGTGCTACCATAAGTGAACCAGTAATCTTTTTTGCAGATGATCCTTTTGGTTATTCTTAGTGATGTGTTGGTTTTTTTCAGTCTGTAAAAACCCAGGTTGGCCTTCAGCAACTTTTAATTCTTTTATATAGGGCTCTGTGTCTCCGTTTGGAAAATCTCTAAAAGGGTTGAGAAGTCCTCATGCTGCTGTGGCTCCCAGTGAGGATCAGCTTTTCACTGTCAACATGGGATAAAACTGTTTTTTACAACGGGAATGTGTTATGTAAGGTTGTTTGGTTTGTTTCCTGAGTGGAAACTTCTGCTTTTGCACAGTTCTACATGAAAATTAAAATGCAGTTGGGTCAGCTTCTTTTCACACTTCAGCAGCTCCTAAAGCAAAACTTAACTTGGAGCATCTCATATGCATTTTGCTAGTAGTTTGTGTGGTGCGCAAGGAGAAGAACCATTAATTTAGCAGTCTCTAAGTATCTTAACTTGCTGCTCAAGTAGTGCAGTCTGGTAAAACTGGATTTGGTTTTATCATTCCATGTTCTTTGCATTCCTTTCAACTTTTTCTTTACATTGTTTTCTATGAGAGTAAATTAATATCTTTTAGCTGATAGCATTTCTAACTTTACACAAAGGCATAATCACTGAAACAAAATTTTTTGTATTTATTGTTTTAATCCAAGATGATATCAGCATTTGGCAGGAAGTTGCCCACATGAGATAGTACTGTATCTGAGAGTTGAAACAATTTGTTGATTTTACAGAAGTAACTTTTCCTTAGCCTGCATCTTGCAAAATAGGACACTACTCTGGCAATCAAGCACATTTGTGCTGACCTTTGAACGCTTTGATGAAAATCCTTTGACAAGCAGAATTACCAGCTTCCTTTTTGCAGTGAAATTTCCATGTCTGTAGTGTGTAGTGGAAATTGTTTTAGTGTGCTCGAGTTAAATTATGCCTCACTGAATATTTCTACTCTTCTTCCCCACAAGGTACTTGTACTATAGAGAAAAGACTGGTTGTTGTTTATTTGGTTTTGGGTTTTTTTTTCCCACCCCTCCCATTAAGCTTCAGTATTCCTTGTCCCCATTTAATGGATTTCTTGTGGGCTTCTCCACATGTTAGGGGGTGGAGAAGAAAACAAACATCGATGATACACAAGTAAAGACAAGGAAAAGCCAGGAAGAGGTTGTCAGTACTTAATTAATGGTCATTAAAACAAACTAATTTTAGGTAAGACTTTGGCATGACAGACTAGTTCAAGTGTCTTGGGTGGCACCATTATTCATATCTATAGAGTGGAGCTGCATGTGCAGGGTTTGTAGGATCTGGGACTTGAGTATCTCTTCAGTATAGTGTGAGAAGGCAGTCAGGACTTTACATGGGAATAGTGGCAGGCAGAATTGTGCAGGTAGACATGAAACTGGAAGAATTACTTGATTTTCAAAGTGTGTGATGGGTGGTCAGCAAGATGTTGCTCTGATGTGGATCAGAAGGCATTGTAGTTGGAGACATCGTAGGTTAAAAGCATTAACATTTGTGTCTCTTTTGACCTTGAATTTGATACCAACACCTAGCTGGTAACAAAAGACATCTTAGACTTTGATTTTTGTCTCTTGATGAGATAGCATTACCCTACTGCATTCTGCAACAGGTCAGCAATGCAAGTGAAGATGTTTGGCTTTTGTTAAAAATGCTGTTGCAGCTTTCTTGTTGTATGTTACTCTGAAACAGTGTGACAGATGTCAGACTGTTTTATGCCTGTTTCTAATTGGCAGATGGACAAATGACACATTCGTTATGTGTCATTTGGTTATTTGAGTGACAGGAGGGCAGCGCGGAGCTGCTTTTGTGACTTGGTTTGAATGCAAAGTTAAGAATACAGGCTAACATGAAATGAATATAAGAACTCATGTATTTATTGATTGATACGTGCTTTGAGAGAGGTATTGAAGACACACAGTTTTTGTTTGGGGATTTTTTTATTTATTCTTTTGGAAGGATTTCCTAGCCCTTCTACAGTAGGGCATCCTTTTAGTAGAAATAGATCTTGAGCTGGCTATTCAGAGATTAACTGAAATTCTTAATAGGTGATGAAGAATATGAGCAGTATTTATAGTGATACTTTATTTCATGTTTTGTGATAGAAATTAGGCGCATGTTTGTAATTCAAAGGATATTGTGTTGCTTGCTGTCTTTAATTGGAAGTTACAGTAGCTTAAGTGCCCAGTCGATCCAACTGACTGTAGATACAAAATAGATCTGATCCTTTTCTAATGCAAATGAACTATGAATAATAGTAACTTCAGCGGAGTTGCTCTTGCACCATCACCGTTGATCTAGGGGCTTTTTGCTGCTGGAGTTGCAACTCAGAACTAAAGTCAGCAAGTTCTTGTTCTGACAGGGGTTGCAATGGGATGCAACTTAGTGACTCTGGGAGGATATTTGACTAATAACTGCATGTAGCTATGAGACTTCTGGTTAGGTTGCACGTAGTTTTAAAGGTAAATGAAGTCCTGCATGTTTCAGAAGACCTGTTAGGGGGAGCAAACAATTGACCAGGTTTAAGAAGATCTGTATTAGTTTTCTGCTGCTCTACTTCTCTACTGCTTTGGAGCCCAGAGGAAAAAAAAAACCCTGATCCTGAATGTCAGTGGCATTCTCTTTTATGTATGACAATGTCTAAGAATGCATAAAGCAGACTGGTCACTAATAGGAGTGGCACTGAATCTAGAACTTGGGAAGAACAGGTTGAGTTCAAGAAATTGAATGAAGCTAAACTGGCTGCTGGTGAGGGAACATACACTGCTATCACCTGCCAGAGAGAAACAGCTTTTCTTTCTTCAAACCAAGTGTCTTGTGTTTATGGTGTGACTTCTGATGGGATTGAAGATTAAGTCAGGTATCTATGTCAAATCAAGCATGGAAAGAAGGAGGAAGATACAGTAACTGCTGGCTGGGAGGACTCCTCTGGCTTAGCAGAAGTGACAAGAGAGGGGTAATTAGGATGTGCAATGCAGGAAAAGGAGATGAAGTGGGCATTAAAAGAACTTTGCATAATGTGGGAAAAGAAAACTGTTACGTGCCAAAAGGACAAGTATGTTGTTCGTTGATGTTATATGGTTTTGTCTTTTAATTTAGGTAGTGAAAGCCTTTCAAAAAATACTTATTTAATCATTCACATAAGGTAAATAAAGTTCTTTTTCCTTTATGTCCTTTGCTTTTCAAATGAAAAAAACCCGGCAACCCACATACTTACCTCCATGTCAAAACATGAGTTTAAAAAAGCCTATACAAATTATGTTCCCAAAGTCTGTAGAGAGTGACATCTTTAAAAATAACTTTAGTAACTTTAAACCTCCTGTTTTGGCTTTTTAAAAAATTTTGGCCTCATTTTGCTGCCTTACTAGACACTTCACAAACTTGCTTCTGAAGCATGACACTTATCTGAAATTTTTAATTCAATTATTTATCTTAACCAATATAGTGTAGCAGCTCTTCTGTTTTAAATGGACAATGGAATGGCCTCCAAAATACTTTATTTCTTCATTCTGAATAATCATAGAATCGTAGAATCTTAGGGGCTGGAAGGGACCTCAAAAGATCATCTAGTCCAACCCCCCCTGCCAGAGCAGGGTCACCTAGAGTACATCACACAGGAACGCATCCAGGTGGGTTTTGAATGTCTCCAGTGAAGGAGACTCCACAACCTCCCTGGGCAGCCTGTCCAAGGGCTCTGTCACTCTTACAGTAAAAAAATCAAGTGGGAGCCCTAAAACGTTAAGAGACATTTTTTAAAAAGAAGTGGCTTCTCCATTTCTCACTGGAAAGTCCTATAGGTTCTTCTAGACCAAAAAGACCAAACCTAACCTTTTTGGTCTGTACTCATCATCACAAACAAAGCGTAGTATATGAATAATGAACAGTGAACTTTCAGTCCTGAGGACAAGGATAGTACTAGTTACACAGGATTTTTTAAATAAGGAGTTTTTTTGACCTTTTGGGTACTTAAGATGCCAACTTTTGGATGAAGCAAGCTTTTTACCTTTTTTCTGACATTCAGTTAGTTATCTTGGTTAAAGATAGCATTTCCTATGTTTTCTACATCTACAAGCATGTCTGATGTAGGTAGGACATTCAGGATCATATTTTCCTGTTCTGGAGGGTTCCACTTTCTATTTTTGTTGGTCTTGCTATTAAATTATGCTTTTAAAAAGAACTAGTCCTATGTAATCTCATATTACACCCTGGGCTTCTGAAAGAAGAATGAACAATTGGTATTCCTGAGCCACCTTCTCAGTAGGAAAACCTGGTTTTTACCTATTAAAACATATGGCAGAGGTTTTTTCTTTTAGTGCAGTAGAAAGTCATATGCTGCACATGCCAGAGACATGGAGGAAAGCAGAGCCTCAGAGTGGATGGCACATGCCCAGGTCTCCCATTGCTGCATTATAGGTTGAGTATGGGGTCAGGTCCTTGGAAGGCCTCTGCAGCCACTTCTGTTCCATGTCCAGCCATGGCTGGATAGTGGAATACAGAGCAATTCCTGAACTTGCATGTAACTGCAGCTGGTCAGGTGATACCCTGGTGTAGGATCCACACTGAAGCTGCTACTTGTTGGCCACCTTTTGAGCTGTAGTAACTGGTGCTTTAATGATTGGCTCAATAGAGTCTTTGGTCTGCTCCTCAAAGGAGGAGAGCTGTGACTGTGTGCCTGTTCTCTGTGACCCCATCACTTGTCTTTACAGGTGATGGCAAGCTGAATTATGGAACTCACTCAGAGCAAAAACAACTCGATCAAGAGAGAAAAAGGTTTTGTCATGACTCTTCAGTGGCAGCATCTACCCTGATTTCAGCTAGTGGTGGAGCTGTAGCCTCAGCTCTAGTGTGTTGGCCAGTTTTAACATTTGCTGCTCTCTAGCTGCACATTGGCTTGAAAAGAATTTGTTCTCCAAGCAGCTAAGTTAGTGCATTCCTCTTAGAGACAGTCAGTCTATAAATAATCCTTAAAATAAACAAACTTGCTGTCTGTATCAGTAGTGCAATTTTAATCTATTTCAAAATTATTTTGGATGAAACTGAGTTACCACCAAGTGTGGCTTATTTTACATTCAAAATAGAGCAAGAGGTAGACACATGTTAATTTGTGCGCACTTGCATATAGCCTAGGTTGTGAACTCCAGAAGACATTCTGCAGGGACCTGGCCCTCTTAAAAGCTGGGCTGTTGTGACAGTAGTTATACTAATGTCAAGCAGTACTAAGTTTCTACCATTGTGGTTTATAGTCTTTACATTTGGATCAAATATTTTGGTGTTTAAAATGGTGCAGTTGAAAGGCTGCTCAAAGCAACCTGTAAATCCTGAATTAAAAAATGTGAAAAGATAATTCCACTTTGCAGGATCATCTGGTGTTAACAGTGAAGCACTTAGTGCACAGTTGTGGTATCAGATCTCATGGGAGAACTGTTATGAACAAGGTTCTGAAGAGCACTGGGTTCACATCTTAGTATCATAATCAGATAACACTACAGGTTTTTGAGATGTCAAAACTATGAATGTTTCCAAGTGTAGATTTGTCTAATTCTGATTATTTAAGTTGTATTCTGAATTCCTCGTTCTCCTTTAAATAGAAACTAGTTTATCTTAAGAGAGGAAGCTTGGAGTGTTAGCTGTACTGTAGCTGAAGATTCACATGCTGAAGGAAGCAGCAGTTTGCTGGGCATTGTGAGCATTGATCTGATCTTGGCATTAAGTTTCTAGGTCTTACAGGCAGGAAACTGCTTTATGTTACAGGTACGTGACACCTGCACTTTTTATTGCCTTACCTACTTTAGCCATTTATATCTATCTATTTTGCCAGCATAGTGTGTTTAGACTTTAACAACCTTACTGAATTAATATATTTCCAGGTGCAAGGCACTGTTTTGTGTATCATTATGTAGAACACCAGTATTAGATTTCTTTGTATGGGTGAAGTGTAAGACGAAGAAAGGCCGGCTAACCTGAAGAAGCCTGTTTAGCCCACTCTGAATTTAGCAGTGCTTTGTGGATTCTTATGGGTTTTCCAGAAGGAATGGAATACAGCTTTGTCCCTTTAAGTTGTGAAAGGATGAGTATGACTGGTTGTACCTGTGTCTAATTCTAAAATTAATTTCTTACTGCTTTCAAAAATGTTGCCCTTCACCCTGGTGTGTTGCTTCATGTTAATCTGCTGTAGTTCTGAATGGTCGCAATAAAAGACTACTGCATCTTTAATTTACATAGCAATACAAAACATTGCTGAGATCATCTGAAAATGCCTTGCAGATGTTACTAGGGACTAAAGCCAATCGTTCAAGTTCAAAATTATTAGACTTTGTTCTTTTGCATGAGGCTGTATGACACACTGGTATGTTGCAAGTGTTCCCCACCCTGCCTTTTACTCTCATGTTTCCTGCTTGGTCATTTCTTATGTTTACTGAAATCTTTTAAGAAAGATCTAATAGAAAAGGAAATTTCTGAGACTTCATTTGTCTGCCTTTATAGATTGAAACAGTACATTGGTGCGAGAAAGTATTCCCTTAAAAACACCGTAAAAAATAGTTGTGTATCAAATCCAAACCCTACAATACCTACTGCTGAGAAGAAAGAAAAAAAGTAACCCCGGGGGCTCTTGGAGGGAAGATGTACAGGAACAATGTTTTGCCCCTCAGCTGTTGGATGCATATGGAAAAGAATAAGCTTCTGCATTTGTTTTTCTGTGGGTCTGTCCGTGCTTGGAATCTGCATGGACAATGTTGAAAGTTGCTCACGTGTGTCCGCACAAAGCTCAGGTTTGTGATGAGTGCTGACATCTGCCTGTCTGTCATCTTGTGGGGAGTGAAGGGTGTGAATGAGTGCTTCGTGACCCTGGGTACCCATTGCTTACAACCCTTCAAGGTATAATGAAGAGCAAAAGCATGGGCAGCAGTTGGTTCTGAGAGACTTACTGCTACAGGTTCTTGCAGAGTACAGGCTTCTGATAGCTCAAACCCATCCTTTGGAGAAGCAACAGAACATTACCAGCTGTTACAGCTATGCTATAGAAGTACTCCTGTTTACTAGTTCTGATGGTCACCTGTGCAACTTAGTTGCTGCTTGTTTTCAAGCAGCAAAGCCTATTGGGAGAAGTATTTTTGAAGTAATTATCTCCCAGAATTCAACTGAAGGTGAAGCATTTTGATTTTCAGTCATGTCTTCTCTACTTACTTTTTTTGAAGTAAAGTTACGAATTTTCTTGCTTATTTCTGAGTTGCTTTGAATTCTGCCTTAACTCTGAGTGACTGCAGGAGAATGTTTTCCTTTTCTTTTTTGTATCTTGAAGACTCTTGGGTGTTGTGGCTTGCAGTAAAGAAGGTGCAAAATTTTCTCCCTCTCTAGCTCTGCCCCTTGAAAAAAAAATCAAAACCCCCACAATTCCAACACAGTAGGGTAGGAAGGACCAATGCTGGGAAGTTAGATCAAGCCCTTGAAAGTTGATGCATAAATTCCAGCTGTTCTGATGCTGTATTGCTCAAAAGGAGACTTTGCACTCTGACTCCTTTCCTCGTCTTGTAATTAATTCCTTTTTATTGTGATCTGTGTCCAGTGGTTCTGAGTGCCACAGTTTCTGCTTATCAAGGAATCCCATTGGAAAAATCTTTTATTTCCATTTAATTTTACTTCTTCCATTCTTTCTTTTAAAAGATAAGGTAATATTTAGATAAGTAGGAAGATGACTTTTTAAGAGGGTAGAGTTTTTATTATGTGCAGGCCATGCAAAACAGATCTTACAGTTTTTAGTTTGATAAACAATATCTGATACTGTGGTGCATCTCTTGATTTCTTTGCTAGATGAGCCTAAAAATTAAACTCTTTTCTAGAAGCAGATCAGGTATTATTTTTTTACAGCCTTTTTGCTAATTTTTGGTGTGTTTTTTTTAATTCCCTTGGCTTGTATATTTACTAAAATAAAATAAAAACAACCAACAAACAAAAACCTGACATACAAGCTCTGATGACTGCAGTTTTAAAATCATGGAAGAGGGGAGAACAAAAGAGTAACTGAGATGCCATGAGAGTAAGCTTCTGTTCTAAAAACTAAAGTAGCAAAATGAACTGTTTCAGCATCTCTGCTCAGTTTGTCCCTACATTCCTGTAAGAATGGTCATTTTTTTGAGCTTCATAGTAGAAAAAGGTTGGTACTAAAGCTGGCAAAGGAACCTCTCTGTGCTGCTGGGCAGCCCTGTACGTTCCGTATCACAGCTCTTTGGAACATTTCCCAATGTCTTTTTAAAATGATTGCATTACAGCTTAATTATGGGTAAAATCTGCCCACGTTGGCTGGAACCAGAAGGAATGTGTAACTAGGGAACAGAGTGCTAGAAGAAGCAGCAGCAGCAGTGGCAGAAGGGCTTTTGGTGTATGAGATGAACGTAACTTCTTGGCTTAAACCAAAAGCATCCAAGGTGAGGCTGCTCTCTGGGGTTTGGCTGTGTGGTGTTGGACAGTGGTTTGCCCTAGCTGGGGAATTTGTTGTTTTTACCTTGTATGGTGATGCAAGTTAAATACAGCAACATGCCACTTGTATGGTTTTTGGTGTAAATCTTCATGTACACTAATGACACTGATATTTTCTTGGTGTGCAGATTTCTTTGCTCAGAGTATTCTTTGATGGAGTTTTGTCGGAAGCTATGGGAGAAAACACCCTTGAAAAAGTGAGGAGAGAGGATGCATGCCTGGCCTAGAGCTAGCAAGGGTCTGAAAAGGGTTTTGAAGAGCATTAAGCCCTCAGCTACTTTGATGCTGTGCTGCAAGGGAAAGTCAAGCAATTACAGCCCTAACCAGTGTGCAGCACAGGTCTCAAGTCAGACCTCAGCCGTGCAGTCTGCACCTGTGTGATTTCTGCAAGAGATGCTCTTTTCTCCATAGCTAATTTGTAATGACTTGCTAGGTGGACACCAGTGTATCAGATTTTTGTGTGGCAACTCTACTTCAGCAGTTAAAAATAACTATCCTGGTTCTGAGATCTAATCTGTGTTTTCGAAAAGCTTCTAAAACATGGACATGCAAATGTTTCTGGGCTTTTTCTTCCTTCTGGAGAGAACAGCATTGCATGTTGCATTACAGACCAGTGAAAGCTATGTGATCCTTTGCAATCAAGCTTTCTGATTTGTGAATGACTCGTATCAGACCCAGTAGCTTTCCAAACTTCTGTATCCCACTGTGAGGTTGTGCAAAATAAGAAGTAATTGATAAAAGAAACTTTCTGTCAGTAATTACTTTTAAATGCTATAGGTATTGGAGTGCTTTACATGGCATAATTCAAATTAAACTGTAACCAAAATACAGCTTGTACTTAGCCATGCAAGTGTGCTTGGCAGGAAGTGGTAGCATAGGCTACCAGGCTTGCTCCACAAATGTTTGCAGCCCACCACTTCCTGTTACCAAAGTGAAACAACAAAAGAAACACCAATTTCTAGTTCATTTTAGCCTCTAAAAAATTGCAGTTACATTTGTTGAACTTCTTAGTATCGTAATAACAGAGGTATTTATGGCTTTCCCTTTATATTATTTTTTTACCTTTGAAATTCATCTTCATTTAAGAATTTGGGTGAAGTTTCTGATAAGAATCTGAAGTTCCAAGAAGATATTTTTCGTGCACATCCTGGGTTTTAGATGTGATCAAAGGAATGGTTGTATAAATGATTTTGGTGCTGTGAGGGGAATGACTAACCACAAGAAACCGGCCTGTACTAGGCATAGGTTGGTGCACATAGGTATCCAACTGCAGTGTAAGCTTGCTTGCTTGCTCTGAAAGCCATCCCTACAGGAGTCTGTTGCTGTGCCTGCTGATGTGTCTTAGCTTCAGTAGGTGACAGTACTTTCTGAATTATCTTTAGGAGTCTCTGAACGTCGTTTTCCTGGTAGGTATTATGCTTAAATCTAAGACTTTGGGCCTAGACACAAAGGAACTTTTGAAATGGATTTAATTTTCTGTTGTCTGCGATATAAAACACCTTCCAGAAAAATCTGTACCTGTGCTTTTAAGGCCAAAAGAAAATGTACTCAGAGCAAAGGTTATTTGTTTTCAGAACTGAGTACAATTACCTCTGATTTCAGCAGGTGTTGCACCGAGTAAGGAGAAAAATCTTTATAAGGGAGATGGAAAGTCCTATCAAATGTAGAACGTAAACACTTGCCAAACTCTTGTTACATGTAATAAGGATTTTTTTTTTAAGTACACATTATTCTTGTGTAATTTCTAGAAGAATGCAAATTAATGAGAACATCTTTTTGCCGGTAAATCTATTAATGAATCTTGAGAAATTGCAATTGCAGCAGTAGATGTTGCATTTTAAATTAAGGCAGTTAATTTCATGTGCTGTTAAAAGTGCTGATGTGATATTTCTTCTCATAATTTGTATTATAACTAATGGTCTAAACTACATATCCATGACATACCAAGATTAAGTTGCTGAAACTTGGTATTTTCAGTATATTAAAATATTAATATCGCATGTGAGAAGAATGAAAGTAAAAGAGTTAATGAATATCTGTATTTCATATTCAAATGGTACTGTAGTATATTTAAAAATCCCTTAGCTTCCTTTTTAAGTGATGGATGAATGCTAAAGCTAGAAATAGCATTTTTCCAATTAAGATACTCTTGATAATTGTCACTTAAATTACATCTGAGGGAAAAAGAAATTAAATAAAATAACCTGCCCTCCCCATAATCTTTTACAAACTATGACTAAATATCAAGTAACCATTTAAGATTCAGTGAATAAAAAATGGGCCATTAATTTCAAAACAAATTAATTGGTGGGCACATGGGGGTGGCTGTCATGGTATTTAAGAATCTGGCAGTTATGTAGTGGGACTTGAACAGTCTCAATTTGAGCTATGTTGTGTAAGTTTAGAGATGCAAAGGTTAAAATAGTCCAGGGTAAAGGTTAGTCTCTTTGGAAGTCTTGGCTTTGATTCATAGATCCAGTTGATCCCTCTAAACCTTAAAAGACATTATTAAGCCCTTCCTAATGAATACATTTTTTTCCTCACCCGTGACTTAAAATCTGTCTTCAAAATCAATCTCAAAACTGATTGGAGTTTCCCCTGTGGAAGTGTGAGAGGGGGAAATGAGAGAAGTGTTTTCTTGGTACTTTTTGAAGCTTCCTAGAAAACCTAAGTTACTCCTACTCTGGTGTTCTTCAGACGGTTCCATGTGTGATCTACTTCAGCCACCTTCAGTAACTACCTGTATAGCTTCTGACTTCTCTTCACCTTTTTTACTGTGATGTCTGATTAGACTGCATTATTGTCCTGGTTTGAGCCAGGATGAAGCCAATTTTTCTTTTTACTGATTTTTTTTATCTGGGGGGGGAGGGGATCGAGAGCATTGTTGTCGGACCTGAGTCAAACTGTGACAATTATACATCACTTTTCAGAAGCAGATACCCATTTTGAAAAATGAGGGTTCATAGTATCTATTTTTTCCTCAGAGCCAGAAGAGGTTCAAGGGAGTTGCTGTGAACTGCCAGGGCTACTCAAAAGTTGAGAAAAATGCACATTCCAACTAGTGACCTTATCAGTGTAGAATGGAAAAAATCCAAGATTAAATCATCTTCTCATAAGCTTGACTAACTCTAGTAGCAAGTCTGAGTTTGGTCTATTTTCATTGTGCAGAAGAATTTATCTTTTGATATGTTTGCACCTAAAGACCTTTGTACATCCTCGGCACTTTGTAGTGTTTAGAATAAATGATAATAATAATTATTTTGCCTAAGTTTGCTCTTACCAAATTGTTAAAAGGAAACCGAACACTTCCTTTTCATTTATTGCAAAACTTAGAGTCTCTCTTTCTCTGGCAGGAATCGACTTTAAGATCAGAACAATAGAATTAGATGGAAAGAAAATCAAGCTACAAATATGGTAAGTATTCCAAAGTAATTCTAGTTTTCAGTGAGTATTGAATTAAACTTTGAGCAGGAATACTTCATAGCTTTTGAGTCTGGTAGTACCAGAAGTTTCATACCTTTTATTCATTGACTGTTCATCAGGTTTGTGCTTCCTTCTAGCTTGCTCTTGGAATGGTTCTGCTTCAGTAGCACAGGAAATAGCCTGTTCTCGTGCGAACATTACAGCAACTTCCCGTTTTATCAAAAGCTGTCCTCTTCAATGCCCTTTAGCTGTTCCGTGGGGAAGAGAAGGATTAACTCCATAGCTGTAAACTGAAAGATGTGACCTAATAAAAAGTAACCTTCTCTGATGCTCTGATACCTAGTTGTATTCCCAAAGACACTGGTGAATGATAATGCTCCCATTCCTTGTGTGGTGGGTTAGGAGAGAGAGCCTCATGGTAGGAGCCGATGAGTATTTTTTGGGTAGTGTTATTACACGTGCCAAACTCTTACAGTGCTGCTGGTCAATGTAGGGCTCTTGGTGATTTCTCAGGCTCTAGCAAAGATAGTATGATGCTTGCATGCAAGCCAGAATTCTTTTGACTAGGGAAGTGGAGTGCCAGAAGTGGTTGATACAAACATTCTGTCTGTAATATAAGTCAAAAAGCTGGATTTTGTAGGCTTTGGGGTTCAGCTCCCCCTAGGTGTGACTAGCAGCCAGACATTTTGGTCCTTCTGTTCACTCAGAGGCAGATAGTGCTTTGAAGTACTCTAGGATAAAATATCAGCACACTGATGTATAGTTGCTGATTGTTAATAGCTGTATGTGCAAATGCGCTATCCTAAAATACTGCTGCATCTTTTAATTTTTGTTTAATGCAGGACTCGAATATATCAGAGCTGCCTTTTTAAATTATTCTAGGGAAGGCTGAGTAGTGCTGAGTTTTACTGCTTGCATGAAAATTTATTTTATTCTGTGCCATGTTTATGGTGCTGTTATAACCACTGATGTAAGTAGAATATCTTGGGAGTGAGGAAGATACTGAGAGCTGAGGAAACTTGTGCAAACAGCTTCTAAATAGTACTTTTTCTTGCTGAGTGAGCATCAATACCTGGTTACTCTGTTTACATCTCTTAAGTACAAAAGAGTATAAAGATTGCCTCCAACAAATACTTGTTTTCACTGAATTTTAGGGATACAGCAGGCCAGGAGAGATTCCGCACAATCACAACAGCTTACTACAGAGGAGCCATGGTGAGTGCTCTTCCTTCAACAAAATTAGGCACAACTAGTGTAACTGGTTTGCTGTTCTTAAGGTTATATCATGTAAGTCTTCAACTGGAGGATTGGGTAATTGTGGCTTGAGATGAGGGGAATAAAGTTTGTGGTTTGGTTGGGATTTTTTTCTTTTGTTTTTTTGCTTTTTAAACCTGCTTGTACTTCGCCTAGTCCTGTTTGTGTGACGAAACTTCGAGCGCTGTTGTCTTTTTAAATATAATTAAAATTTCTGCATATTGCAATAAGAAGCAAAGTTGCTAAGCTTTCATTAGACAACTTTTTTAGTGCAATCAACCCCTTTAAACATTTGACATGTTTGAAAAATAGGAAATTATTTTAATAATAAATGCATTTTGCTGAATTGCTTGTCCTTCAGTCAGCAGAGAATGCAAACTCTGGGCTAGAAATACTATAATCTACAAAAGCTACTCTTTATTTTTTTCCTTCATTAAGAATAACTTGAAGTCAAATAACTGACTTAGGGCCTGCACCCTTTGTGATACAACTGCCTGTAATGGTTCTTAATGCTATGATTTGAGATACTTTATGTTGGGACACTGATAATTTCAATTTGCTGGTTATTAGCCAGGCTGCTGCTACATATTGTTGCTTTGAATGAACAGTTCTGTTCCGCCCATAGGCTTGCTGTGGGCCCACTGTGATTCCACTGTTAGGAATCAGATGGGGAGAAATGTAATGGTTGAGGCTCTGATAGACCTTTCTAGCACTTAGGAGGGTTTTGGCAGTAACATGGTCTTCTCCCCACCTCTGTATCCATGGCCAAGGACTTTTCTGTGACTTCCAAGGCATGTTTGGAAAGGCAGTAAGGGATGGAGGTGAACCTGGCAAGGTGTCCTCCATGCAGGTGTTTTGTGGTTCCCATGCTTTGCTTATTGTTGAGAGCTATTACATGTATGTAACTGTCTGAAAGTGCTAAAACTTTGGGAAGAGCATCTAGTGTCAGCTTGGCTGTGAGGATGTGCAGATCCCAGCACACTGGATCTCACAAATTCATCATCTTTGACTGCTTAAACATGCCACTTCTAAACTTGACTTTATTGTAAAGTCTTGGTTACTGTTGTAGAATTTCTAAACTTTTCCTGACCATAGGCTGATAATTTAAAACTTCTTCTAGGTGATGTATTTGACCTCTAGCAGTGGCAAAGATGTTGAGAAGTAATATATATGGGTAAACTCTCAGCAATGTCATAGTGCTTTGAGAAAGTGTTATAGGTACATAAGTTGTATGTTGAATTTCTTGCAAGTAGAACAAACTAACAGCACATATGAAAAGTCAACCAGTAGTGCCAGATCATCTAACTAGGTGTTCTTCATTTTGTTTAGGGAATTATGCTGGTGTATGACATCACAAATGAAAAGTCTTTTGACAACATAAAAAACTGGATAAGAAACATAGAGGAGGTAGGTGCTTTGGAAAGTACTTCTTACTCATTCCTTCTTACGATTTCCCTGGTAAAAATAATAATAAGATAATTACTTTCATCACAGTAGCCAATATATATGGCCAAGTTAGACTGTGCAATGAATGCAGCTGTAGTTATTAAGGGGCAGAATTTTATCAAGTTAATCTAGGAATAGAAGGTAGAAAAATTAAGTTTAAAAAGTAAGCATTAAGTGTTTCAAATCTGCTCTACTATATTATTTTTATTGTTCTTTTTTGCTTTTGGGTGTGTCTAAGGAATGGGAAGGAACAAGGTCTTAGGGTGTTTATCTTTCAGTGAGATGATGACTTATCTGTCTAATTCCAGTTGTTACTGTGTTGTGTGATTGTTTGATGAGAGATTTTTAACCTTTCATTTGGTCTTGGGTAAGCTTCTTTCCTGCTAACCTATTGTCAATTATTTAACAGGACATACGTTCAAATAGGGATAGGTCATTATGAAGTTAGAGGTGAAACCTTAATTTTAGTGATACTCTTGTTAGATAACACACTCTTAATGTTGTTTTTTTCCTTAAACATAAAATCCACAGGCTTTTCTTCAGTGTTGTTCTTTGGCTCTTAAGCAAAATTCCTAATTTAGTGACCAATTTGATCCAATAGTGACTAGACTAGAAAAAGTCCTCTTGCTGAAGTTATCTTGTTTAAGTGATTACTACTTTAGAAGTCTTTTATTAATAATATCTTTAAAATGCAAATGTATCTCATAATGATACTCCAAATATCCCAGATGTCCATGCACCACTCTGAAGCAGTGTCTGTAGTGTTACATTTGTAGAATAGCTAAAATCCTGGGCACGTGTGCAACCTGGAAGCTCATGGGACTGTATTTGATCTGTAACAATATTCAAGAAAAAATTTATCTAGGAGCATTTATTGCAACCTATTTTAATATCTATATATTAAATTGCCTGTTTCAAAAGTCAATCTCTTTCTCAGTAATGCCTTGGCATTAGATAACTTTTAAAAACAAAATGCTCACTTGGGGGTGTGTTTGACAAATACATTTCTTTTAAATAATGATGCCCTTTTTTCTGAGAGATTACTTTTTCTTTCAGCATGCCTCTTCAGATGTAGAAAGAATGATCCTAGGTAACAAATGTGATATGAATGAAAAAAGACAAGTCTCAAAAGAAAAAGGGGAGAAGGTAAGCTGTGGTGACTTCCCTTGTATAGAAGCCTACTTCTGGTAGGATGTTGGTGCTGCATATTTGGTGTGTTTTAGGCATATGAGAGATAATGGGCATCAGACCTCTTGTTTCAGAAACCTTTCTGTACTGTAGGATAGCAGGCTTGGGTTTTTTGTTTTTAAAAGGCTCTTGGATG
>NW_009952711.1:1705667-1714705 GCF_000747805.2 Chaetura pelagica | reverse complement strand
GAGTGTGGTTACCCTTTGCTGTAGCACAGAGTATTCTAAATCTCAATATGAAGATTTGTATATAGTTTTATCATGTACTCAGCTCACCATTGTGGTTACTTTTGCCATAAGTACTGTTATTAAAGTTTAAGTAATTACTTGTTCTGCAGTAGGTAAGAATACTATATAACCTATCAGGTACACAGCTGCAGTAGTGTAGTTGCTAGTAACACAATTCATGGGGTGATTGTATGTAGTTATCTGGTCCATAAACCCTCATCAATGAATATTCTATTGTAATGTTCTTTTATGTCCAAAAGTCTTTTTTGAGAGCAGTTAATCTGTGTGTTGGATTTGAATTTACATTAGGGTATGGCCTGTTCTAATATTTTGTCTAATTGTCCAGTAACTTTAACGTTTTTGCAAGAGAAAATCAGAAATTCAGCTTGTTAGGCCTTTCTTTGCATTTATTATGAACCTATGTGAAACATTCCTTTGTAAAAGGAACTTCAAAAATACTGAAAACCTTTATCTGTGTTCCAGTTAGCAATTGATTATGGAATCAAATTTTTGGAGACAAGTGCAAAATCCAGCATAAATGTGGAAGAGGTAAGACATGGGTGGTACTCTTAGATAAGTTTCTTGAACTAATACTAGGGAGGCATGTCTCATGATCTGCTGGGCTATCTGACCTGATCTGGGACCCGAAGCCCTAACTGTGCTCCTGGGTCACCAATCTTGTTATATTTAGAGAGTTACAGTAAAATACAGCATTTCTTTTCTTTCTGGCTATGTCTGGAATCGTTTTTAAATGGGTGTTAAAATGTTTTACTGTCATTGTAGCAAACACCTGCTTTAGACTTTTGTGCCTTACTACTTAACTTTTGGACAGGGAAAAGGTGTAATTTTAGAACAATGCTTTGGATGGTAAAGGGGGTTAAAGATGCTGTACTTTCAGAAAAACATGTTATTGTGTCTAAATACTATGCAGATGAGACTGAAGATTTGTATGTTAACCTGGAACATCAGCATAGACTGTCATAAGCTGATGTTAGAGGAGCTGCTTTCCCTGCTTCTGGAGAATTGCAGAATTTTTCTGCTACAGAAGTTTCTTTGCTCCTTCATATATTCAAGTCAGAGATTCTGAGATTTGGCAGTATGGTATTTTTTTGTTGTGTGGTGTTGTTTGTTGTTGTTTTTTATGGAGCTGTCAGAATCATGAATAACATTATAGATGGACCAGGAAGAAAAACAGTAGAGAGCAGAAAGCAAGCTAACCTGAATGTGAATTCCCAGTCGTGCCATCCTCAAACCTACCTTAGGGTTTCTAATTGTGATGCAACAGTTCAGCTTGGTTTAAAAAAAAAAAAAGTATTAGTGTATGCAGCCTTCTCTTCAGATTTTTTTTTCCCCCCCCAAGAGGTATGCAATGGGAAAGTCTGTTCACTTTCTTCAGAGATTCGAGGGATGGAGACTAAAAAAACATTTTTTTTTCTTTTAAAGCATGCTTATTGCAATTTTAAGTAAACAGCAATAGCTCATAGTGCCTTGCAGCTCCAAGTGGCCTGCAGAATAACGGGTTGTTAACATGTGTGGCTACTCCAAATCTATCTTATCTTTAATGTGTCTTGTGACTAACTTGTTGGTTTTTTATTCCCACTCCTCACCAGGCTTTTTTCACACTTGCACGGGACATTATGACAAAGCTCAACAGAAAAATGGTTTGTATTTCCAATTGGCTTACAAACTAGATATATTGATATGACTGCTTTAATAATGGGCTGGGTAGTATCCCTAGCAAAATACTCCTAGGAATTGCAGTGGCTACTCAATAAAATTTGAGCAAACAGTGCTTTATCAGATTTTATCACAGATCAATGTGTAATTTTTATTTATTTTTGCATTAATATTAACATTGGGCAGCCTGAAACTGATGTGTGCTTTTTAAGTGTAACAGTGTAATCCTTGCTTTATTAAACACCAAATGACATAGTCCTGCAGCTAATGCTTGAGATCTGTTTTTTTGGATAAATGCTTAATGGGCAGTTTTATTGTGTAATTAACAGAGTCTGGGTAATTGAGGAGCTTGAACTTCAAAAAACCAGTACTCTGGTCATTGCTTTGCAAGGTGGGGCGGGGGAAGTGTGGTGGTAAACTTGGAAAGCAAGACATCTTTTTTCTGCATTTTATGATGTTGATACTTTTCTCTCTTTCAGAACGACAACAGTTCATCAGGGGCAGGTGGGCCAGTAAAAATAACAGAAAATCGGTCTAAGAAGAGCAGCTTCTTTCGATGCACGCTACTTTGATGAACTTCTAATGATAGACTGCAGCACACTTAGAACCTTTTCTGCTTCTTTGAAAGCACAGGGTCACAAAGCCTCAGAAATAATACCACCAAGCTGCTGCTGAGAGCTCCATTGAACGTAGACTGCGATACACAAAATACCAAGTGGATTTTGCTCACTAAGCCTATTGACCTGTCAGGCTCTTCTTTCTCAGATATGGAAGCTATGAAGTGGAGACACAAATGCAAGAGTTAACTTGTTTTCCTTTTTTACTTTCTGTTTTATTGCCTGTTGCAAAAGCTGCTATGTTTCTTTTAACTTTGCACATCCATATTGGCCTCTTACTGCCTGTTACAGCACAATCTTACATCTGTATTTGCACAGTTTGACTTGTAAGTAAGATTCTTAACAGATTTGTGCAGGGTTTTTCTTTCTCTTTTTAAACAAATTTATTTCAAGCAGAAGAGCCAGAGGAAAAAATTTAAGTCTCACTTCCATTATTTTCTATGCTGTATACTTGTGGCCATGACTGCAGTATGGATGTTGACACTCTAGTGATGAGAATTACGATAACAATTGGCATTTAACAATCTGTATGGTTTTGTCTCGTAGATGCACAAATCTGTTGATGTAGAAGCCCTGGCTTCTGTTCTGAATGTAGAATGTTGCTTTTCTTTCTTTACCAGACTTAGCAAAGTTGTGTTTGGAATTGCCAGTCACTGTCTGATTCACAAATGCACCTTTCAGTTATTTGAATAAACAAGAGTGTCTTTCCTCACTTAACTGCCCTTTGGTAGCTCAAACTGCACCGGTTTTTGCTTCCCATGAGGAATTACACTCTAGAGTTGAGATCATCCTCACAAACTGGCCTCATCACTGTCACTTAAGTGGCTTGTGGAAGCTGAATGCATGAGTTTTGAGTAACCTCTTTGCAGATTCATTTGTTCAGAAATAACTACTTCTAAAGGTGACTTCCATTTCTACTGCCATTTTAAGGATAGATCGTTAATGTCTGTAAGCATCAACCCTTTGACAACACAGGTGTCCAAAAACCTAGCTTCCTGTGCAGTTGCTAAACTTTATCAAGTTCTGGCACCTAGGAAATGGGTCACATTAGGGCTGTAATGTACTGTTAGTTATGCAGTTAATGCTGCATGTTTGAGGCCCTCTTTGGTCTGCTCAAGCAGTTATTTTTTAATAAAAAACTGGTACAGTGACCTAGACTGTTAGAAGCGGAGTTGAAACGTAGTTGCCTTTTTTACTCAACTGAGCATTGTATAACCCAGCCTTTGTTCTACTACTTTTTTATTGTCCTCTGAAAGATTTCCTCTATGAGCAATTAAAACAGGTGCTTTAGTTCTGTTGATGTGCCAAACTTGGACCATTTTAAGCTTTAACTACAAGTTTGTCTCCAGTATGTTTGTTTTACTAGGGAGATAGGTGTGTTCTATCATTGTCCAAGTCCATGTCTGATGTGCTTGCTTTTGCTTCATTGTCTAGAGTTGGTAAACAGCAAGTTGGTTGTTACCATAGATAACCACTTCATTTTGGGATGTCAGGTACTGAATTTGGTATCTCTGGGTTTGTTGTAAATATTTTGAAAGTGAATGGGCCAATAGAGTTAGATTTAAAGACTTCTGATGTTAAAAGGTTTAACATTAGTAGCTGGTTCCATGAAGTTTTAAGTGGTTGTTAACCTGTCCCCACATGTAGAAATAGTTATTGTAACAAGCTGGCAAATCTCATTAACTGCTGTTGCTGCACTAAAACAGAAAATTCATGGCAACAAGGTTTAGTGAAAAAACAAAGCAACCCTAACTGCTCTGTTGTCCACCCTTGATGTTTTTCTCGGACAGGCTAAAGCAGTTCTGTTTTCTGTATGGTTAAAAAAAGTGCTTCTATACAGAAAGTGTTGTGACACCAATTATGAATGTTGTTTATTTTCAGTAATTTACCTCTGACTTACTTGGTGTCGTAATACTTTGATTTTTATCTCAGGGGTTGTCTGCAAACCAAAACTGACATGTTCTGTGTTTGGCACCGTTTACAGAATGCTTTGTATTGTTTTTCCTGTCTCTGCTGTGTGGTTAAGTGTTCATTCAATATTAGTCTCCATGATCTTCCCGTTGAAAGAGCCTGTAAGTAGTAGAGTCTATGAAGTGCTTCTTGAAGCAGCAGCAAACTGGGGTATCTGCTCTGAATGGAGGGGGGGGTAGGGAGGGGGGGAGAAAAAAAACAAACAAAAAAACTTGCTATTTTCTTACATTTAGCTGTGCTAAACTGTACATAAATGTGAGGTAAGACCATAGGAAATTCACTTGATGCATGATAAAATAATGCCGTAAATATTTCACTTTGCTTACTGTTCATGTGAAGTTCATCTTTTTCTATTTGTAGAAGAATTTAATGCAATTTTGTTGTCCCCTGCTGAAACTGAAGAAATCTAATTTCATGTGATGTTATGGATAAGGTAAAATGCAGATTTCTCTCTCTCTCTCTCTCTTCCTAGTTTTGCCTCCACCCTCTTCTCCAGCAGTATTAAACAGCTGAGTGGCTGCACTTTATTGGAGTGCTAACCTCTGGTCAATACAGACCTCTTTCTGTGTACACTCTGCCCTGTCAGACATTGAAAAATGTGCTGTATCTTAGTGTGCAAATCAGCTGCATGTCTTACTGGGAGGTTTTTTTAGCTACAATTTCCTTTAGAAGGCAGAAATACCATTTGTCATCAGATGCTGGGTACTGCAGGCTTTTCTAATACACTTGATTGTTTTGGCCAGTCTCTGTTGCTACTTTCCTCAAGACTATATAATGTAAATTTTGACAGACTCTGAACTATACCTCAGTTAACTAGTTAGTATTATAATGTCCCTTAGAATGAAAGTCATGTAACTATTAATCATTAAGCAGCAAATATGTTTCTGTTTTGTTCCAGAAATTGCCATTAACCTTTCAGGAAAGGCAGATATTTTTGGTGGATTTTGATAAAACAAAAATTCCACTTACGCTGTAGAGTTTTCTGAAGTCTTTCCCTCAGCCCCATGTCTATGGACTGTATCTTGCACAGTATTTTTCTGAATGGTTTAAAAAAACACAACCAACCAAACAAAAAATTGGTCTTAGTGCTTTGCAATTTCAGCTTTCAGTCTGTGCTGAGCAAAACATGCAGAAGAGGTTTTTGTTGAATGTGTATAGAATATTTGATTTACTTACTGTCTGGAAGTTCTGTTATTACATAAACCACTCATGAAACTTAAAGCAGCTCACTTTTCTCTTTGGGGGACAGACTCAAAAATGCTGATTGACTTTTCACACCTGTAGTTCCTTTACAGAAAGTATTTCCCATTGTAAGTACCTTTCCCATACTAGTCTACTGAAGTCAAGTGAATGAAGTGGATCAATTTCACAAGTGAATAAAAGAGCCTTGAATATATACATATTAAAATATTGTGAATGGATAATGATTTGAAAGCACATGAATAATATGTAAAATGCATAAATGTGTTATTTGTGAAAATGCATCTGTTATTTGGTTATCTATTAATGTAACTGAAAATTTGCAATGTTGAACTTCTTAAGGATTGGTCTATAGGTGACAACAGCTCTTTTTTCTCCTCCATTCACTGAATTGCTTATGCCATTCTCATAAATAAAACTTGTACTTCTTTCTTCCACAAGAGCAGGATTTCCATTTATTTTTCTTGTTTCTGGTGAGCTTAAGTACATTAGTGCATTCCTATGGCCTTACAAACATTTTTGCAAATAAAACTTCAATTACAATTATTTTAATGCTATATAGCTACTAAATTCAGAATAAAAAGTATAGTCCTTGAGAAAATGTTTAATTTTTAAATAGAAGTGTTCTACTGTGTGTGTTTAAGCACATTTTATCTCTGGTATAAAGGTGTAATGTGAAAAGCTCCTGCAGATAAAAGTGAACTTGTTGTGTGGTTAACCTGTAAACTTAATCATTAATTGTGTACTGATGTGTATAGACAAAAAAACCCCAAACCCAACCCCTAAAAACCCCTTCACACTCTGATGGTTTTATTATTCCATGTGAACTTTTTTACAACAATGTGTGTCTCAAATAAAAGTTACATAATTAAAAGTATTTGGAGTATTTTTAATGAAATAGTCCACCTAGTTTTTATACAGTTGGCATTTCCACTCTATTTTTGATGCATCTGTGGTAGAAGGGTGTCCAGCTGAGTTGTATCTGTAAAGCTTTGCTTAACTTGAGTGGCAAACCACAGGGGTTTGTTTGGCTTTGGTTGTTCCTTAACTGGGCTGTTTTTTTAGATTTCTCCTGAAATATCCTCTATTCCTGTAGTGATTGCTTAAATCTAAATATATTATTTCAGCAACCTCCAGCTTCTTTAAGGAACCATTTTTCCAGACGTTTAGTGTCATGAAATACCCTTCCAAGGTAACTTCTCAGCAATCCCATTAAAGTGGATATGAGAGACAGCCTCCAATTTGATTAAGAATTATCTCACTTAAGAATTAGTCACTTAAGGTATTAACATTTTCTTTTTGGGGGTTGTTTTAAATCAGTGTTACGTGAAAGGTATGACTTCAGTAACCTGAGGCAAAAATATAATGAATTAATATAGCAAATATTGTTTGTCCAGCTTCCTTCTGAATATTGAGGTATTTGACAGAAATATTTGTTTGCTACTATACTGACAGTAGTTCTTCTGTATTGTTGTGGTTTGGCAGTAACTGTTAATTGGTATGAAAATTAGTAAACCTCTGGAAAGAATGATTTTGTCTACCCAAGACAAATGCAGATTAATGGCTCAGATGTCCGAGGGGGCACCCTAGGGAGTAAATGCATGGATGACAAGTAGCTTCTAAAGTTAATGATTTTTGCATGTTCAACTGTATGTAGCTGAAAGGATGTATTGTTTCTTTATGTTAGGCAAGAGAAAGCTAGAGTTACGTTCTCATTAAGCCTTGTTTGTTGGTTTTAGTTTGTTGTGTTTTCTTTCAAACTGCTTCTGGCACATACTTTTGTTGCTTTAGGACCAGCTGTTTAAACATTATCTTGCAGATCCCCTTGATCTGAACTGGTTCTAGATGCTCAGCAGTCCCAAAATCACTTCTGCAAGTCCTTCAGTTCTCACAAAAGTTAGTGGTATGCATCTGCATCCCAGCAACATTTTAAATACATTTGCATTCTTCATTTGTTAAAAGGAAATAGCTGGCATACTTACACTACTTAAAAATGGTGATTTATTACAGTTCCTGTATCTATTTTTGGTTGCAGACTAGCAATTACTGTACAAGTAGTGCACAGTTGTAGACCAGAAACAAGTTCTTGGCACATGTGTAGAATGTATCCAGCTTTTATAACCTGGTAAATTGTCTTTTTCCTCACTGGTTCTTTTTTCAACTTAGTTGACTAGTGGTTCTTTAGAATTCTTGAACTATAGTGAAGTCAATATAATGTAGATTTCAAAGTGATTTTTCCTTAGAAAGATTGTAATCTTTGGGGATGTAGTGTTATTTCTTGCCATCCAGAGGTTTAAGGAAAGGGCACGGAATGAAATGCAAAACATACTGAAGAGAATTTTTACTGCTCTAGGGATGTTCTGCAGTTGCTTCAAAAATTCTGTATGGTCTTCAGCAGATCACACTGGCACTGAGCTGCTCTGAACAACTCTTACACAAATCTCCGAGCGGGTATTCAGTACAAATTACAAGTTTTGAGCAGGATATGAACATTTTCCTCATCTGAGAAATTAACATGTTTAATGAATTGTGGATAGCGTGTGTGAGTTGAACTTTACTGCCGAATACATTGTACTGTCTTCATAGTGAACAAGTTCTGTAGACATTTGCTGTGTTGAGAATTTCACCCTGTTTAGGCTTCAGTGCCTTCCTTGAGTAGATGACGGAGGTGACTTTTCTGTGTATGCCACCATTCCAAGGGTGTGTCCATCGTACACAGCTACAGGTGGTGTCCCAAGGCCTGGAGTTAGGCAGTGGATTGATGGACTTGTTTCAAAATGGGGTTTGATTTCTCAGAGAAACGTTACCATTCTGCTCGCTAACCTTTCTGACCTGGTTTAACACCCTTGCAGAACAGCATAAAGAGGTGATGCTGCTGCTAACATACTTATCTTGGGATGGAAACTGGCAGGGCCTAGAACTCCTGAGACTGCACCTTTCTCAACTGCTTGTATTCACAGTTTGTGGCACTTCCATCCCTCTTTCCTGCACATACGTAAGTTTGTTGCACCACTGGCAATCTGCTCACCTCCAGAGAAAAGTGCAGTCTTTACTTACCCAATTATCTACAAGTGAAGCACCAGTTATGTCAATGATGCCATCTCTCAAGAAATAAAAGCTGGATATTTAATTTTGAGACTGTTTTTAAATCCTTAGTGTTACTTCTTTCTTTTTATTTTTTCCAGGCACTCTAGCAACTAACTAGCTCTGGTGTGTATTCTAGCTGAGGGACGGAACTGCTTCCCAAGAAGCCAGAGCACGTTCTGTCCCGTTGTGCTGCGGATCCTCACGGGCAGCGCGGTGACTGTAAAGCTCGCTCAATAAAACACAGGGACAAGGCAACCGCTTGTGTCTTCAGTACTGGTTTGTAAGGAATTTTCCAGAAGGGCAGGGGTGCGTGCCCGCCATCAGGAGCAGGCCGGGCAGCTGCGCGGAGCAATTAGCGCACTAATTGCTGGCGGCCCGGCCGCCCCTCGTGCCCCCGCGCGCCGCTTCCCGCCCAAAGCTCCTGAGGGGCAGGTAAAGCTCCCGGGC
>NW_009952711.1:1667708-1705579 GCF_000747805.2 Chaetura pelagica | reverse complement strand
GTGCCCCTGGGCTCGCTGTGCCCCTGGGCTCGCTGTGCCCCTGGGCTCGCTGTGCCCCTGGGCTCGCTGTGCCCCGGGCAGGGCTCCCCGGGAAGGCCCCGGGCCCGGCAGCCCCTGCCTGGGCCTGTTCCAGCTCCCGTGCTTGGACAGGCCCTCCGTTTTCGTGTCTGCTTGATAATTAGTTTCAAGTCGGGTTTTGGTGCCTAGCAGGCCTTCCCAAGGATCGTGGCTGTGGTAGGAAACAGGTTAGCAGAAGTGTTTTTGAAGCTGGACCTGCTTTCCTGTGCTTTCTCACAGTCGTAATTAGCCCAGGCCTTCATCTTGCAGCAGGGATGTAGTGTGCGTCACCGAGTAGAGTTTTTTTACTGTTTTTACCACCCTGTCCACACCAGAGATGAAACTGCTAGTTTGATTTTTCTTAAGAAACGGTTTCTCGTCATGGGAAATGCACTTTCCCTGAGAACGTGTTTCTTTTGTGGTATTTACTCCGCAGCTTTCTAACCAATTTATTTGTCTCATGGAGATCTGTATTGGAAGTTTCAGATGCGAGTGGAAAATGCAACATGAAGAGCAGCTCTTTGGGGTTTTTTTACCCCCTCTTTGATTCGAGGGCTTCTGTCTGGCTGGTCTCCCTGCTGCTTGTTTCCCTTGCGTGACTTGTTGCTGTGCAAATGGGTGGTAGCTATTAAGCATCAGTATGGAAAAAGTTGCTCATCTTTGGAGAGGTGTTTCCTGTTCTGCTCCAGGAACTATTTGGCGTTACCTACAACAAGCTTTTGAAGTAAATTATATTATATTTTCCATCCACTGGAAATGCTTTAACTATGGAAGCATATTGGACAGTTATCTAACAGTATTTAGTATCAGCACTTCTCCTGAGGCAACATACTTCCTCAGGAGTTGCATTTAATCATAGAAAATACAGTTATTGCAGCCTTAAAGCAAATAATAAAACTTAGGAACTTTCAAAATTTGAGTCTATTATGCAAATTGGAGATTAAACACAGCTAATAGGAACTTTCTTCCATAGTAAGGGCCACCTCCTGGAAAGAAAGCGAGCTTACTATAAAGTAGTTTGTGTTTATCATGACTCATTGTTAGTACTATAAAGTAGTTTGTGTTTATCATGACTCGTTAAAAGTTAGTATAAGAGTACATAAAGTTAGTGTGAGCACTCTTTCAACCATATATTTGGAATTTTTACAAGTTATTACTGCCTGCCATTTTTCTTCAACCTAGGACATGACCATCTGATAACAAAATTGCTTTGTGCTTCCAGTTTTCAGTTGGTCACCAAAGACCCTGATAATATACTGCCACCCTCACTAGTTTCCGTAGTTCCAGGTTCATCCTCCTTCTGTTTTCAAAGGAGATGTCAGATGTTTAAGTGTCTCTTGAAGGACTCCATGGCAAGTTTGCCATTCTTGATCTAGAGCAGTGGTTTCCATCAGGTGAGCTCAGCCTTCCCTGTGAGGATCACCTACATCAGAAGAGAGCTTTTGACAGCAAGCTAATTTTCTTTTAAATTTTAATTTTCTGCTACTTTTATTTTGAAACATGTAGAGTCCTAAAATTTAAATGTTGGTAAAGTCCCTTATTATAAGGCTTTATGTAGCAGAAATTAGAATTTTTTCCCATTTAATTTGAGGGAGCAGTTTAATGTATCACTTTTAAAATATGTAACTAATTCAGTTAGTATACATTTACTGCAACCAAAGGACATAATACAGTAACAGCTAATCCTGAAAAGCATATTTTTTAGTATATTCTCTGAATTATTTGCATGTCTTTTTCTTCAGGACATTAATGCAAAATTTTAGAAGCTACTCTAACATGTCTTTATTTTACTGCTTTTTATGACCAGAAGCCCTTGTTATTTCAGTCCCATGACTGAAACATGTCTGTAGATGAGACTGGAAAAGTCATAATTTCAAAATGGCAGTCTGTGGGCTTCCACTGTGTTCATCTCCATGTTGGTTAAAACAAGTGCCAACTTAATATCAATAACATCCCTATGTATTTTGAAATAAAGGTTTTTTAAAAAAAACACATTTTGAAAATCGTACAGGTTTGGTAAAATTTAAAGTGAGCTGTGCAGGTGTTCTGGAAAGATTTAGAATGTGTCAGCTGAAAGCCATTCTTGCAGGCTGAAATAAGCTTGAAGTGAAATCAGCTGTGAAAGAGGAACGGCAGTCTGCTCATATACAGATTTCTGTGCTCTGATAAAACTAAACCAGATTTTTAGGGTGGGGGACAGTAAAAGTTTAGAGTAATGGGGTTTGGTGGGGCTTTTTGAGTTTCTAGAGGCTTAACATTTCTAGCAAAGCAAGAAACTATTTTTTGTATTTGTTAAATACGCACAGAAAGCAATTAACAAGAAAAAGGAAACATTGGTGAAAAATGTCTGAAGGGTATATAATCACTGTGCCACCTCATTCACTGACTTTTTGTATAGCAGTTCCTAAAGGAAAAGCCTTCTTTGATAGTCCTCTAGAGGGCACGTGACTTCTTATTGAGAAAAATGTGGCTAAGGTTTTTTCCAATATATTCCTTCAAGAAGAGCACAGAGAAAAAAAATACAAAAAGTTAGCCAATGTGCTGATTTTGTCCGTATTTTCCTGGTGGATGGATTCCTAGAAGACTTTATAAATACACTCTGTACAGAAGCAGAAGTTTGTGCTGGAAAAATAATTTAGACATGTTCTATGCTGGCAGCTTTTAGGCAATCTACTGCAAATGTGAATCAGTGAACATACACACCTGGGGTCATGGTGCTGGTGCAAATGTGATGTGTTCTTATTGATTGAGGAGAAGGGGCCACTGCCTTGATTTTATCAGTGGACAGATGCATCCAAAGTTATTCTATATTCATTAATTTTGATGGCTATGTGTGTTACCATTAATTTATAGAAAACTCCTCAATAAGCTGTTGTTGCCATTTCTTGAAAAGCATTTGGCTTTCCTGGGAAGATATTTGGGTCAGTAGTATGTGACTGTTCAATTTATATTGTATTTATCTCCAAAAACATAATATGCTGGAGACTACAGGTACCTAGTTTGGTAAAAAAAAAATAATCTATGAGTGATAACACTTGACTTGCATTTCCTTGTTCCATATTAAGTGTTCCAGCATTCACGTTTATTTTTACATTTCCTTTTGCTATTGTTTCTGAACTTGAATATACGGTGCTGAGAAGTTGAGGTGACAACTTTCCTGACTGGATTTTCTCATAAGTCACTAGATGGTGCCATTTCTCTTCTCTGGAATCAGAAACTCTTACATACCAGTTTTAGTAATAGTTATTATGCTCTTAAGAGAAAATAAAATAATTGGACCTTCAGCTTATTTTTTTTTCAAACTATTGCTGTTTTCTGAGACTGTTCAGTATTTCTTTGCTGAAAAGGTTATCAAACATGGGCACAGGCTGTCCAGGGTGATGGTTGAATCACCATCCTTGGAGGTGTTTAAAAGACTGTAGATGTGGTGCTTTGGAACAGGGTTTAGCACCAGACTCAGTAGAGTTGGGTTAGTGGTTGGACTGGATTATTTTAAAGGTCTTTTCTGATAAAAATGATTCTATTAATATATATATTTTTTGCTCAAATAAAACTAATGCATTAATGAAAATGTACAAGATTTCCAAGTTGACCCAAGACTGGGTTTTTGAAAAACTCTGATTTCCTTAAAATGGCACCCCTTCTTTTCACCTCCCCAGATGTTTTGACACCAACCATCTCCTCTCACGTAAAGAACTCTGGGTGCTACATAGATAGCTGCTACTTGGTTGAGCTGTCTTTATTTTTGCAGGCTTCCCTGCATCCTCACAACGAGGGTAGCATACAGCCATCCTTTACTACCCTCATCCTCGTGAGGTCTTAGACTTTCTTCACAGAAGGTGGCTCCCTTCAAAATCTGAAATGCTGCTTGTTATGCAGGGACAGTGACTTCCTTTTAGCTCCGTAGCATGCCAGATAGTGTCTGACATCCTCTGTAACACCTCTACACATCATTTAGAGCAACTGATGCCTTCTTGAATTTTGGGGGAGGGAAAAAATACTTGTTTACAACATAACTTGCCTTTTGTTAGGCAGCTGTGTGAAAGGCAGAATTCCAACCTCCTCATGGATACCACACATCTGAGAACTTAATAGTTCAGTTGGAGCTTTCTGCAATAATGAGACAAATGATTCAGTATTAAATGTATGTGTTTAACTATGGGTAACAGATTTAAAGTTGAGGACTAGGTCTTAAAACTTAGATGAGAATTAATCTTGCTACAGAATTAATTAAAATAACATTTTACTTCAACACAGGAGCTTTGCAATAACAAAACCAGCTCCACTTCCACTATTTTAGCTGGAGTAAAGAAGGCTTTTGTTTTGGTGTGGGTGGTTTTGTTTGTTTGTTTGTTTGTTTGGTGGGTTTTTTTTGTTTTTGGTGTGGGTGGTTTTGTTTGTTTGTTTGGTTGGTGGGTTTTTTTTGGTTTTTTAAGGTTTCTGTACTTAATATGCTTTCTCCAGAAGTTAAAATTTGCTTTTGCTGAGCATTAACTTTTACATGTATGTGTTAAAAGTAATCCTTTGGGGTTTGGTTTCACACATTAGATATGATACATGCAAAACATGTTGTGACTAAATGCTTCCTGAGCAAATTTTGTAATACATTTAGTTGTGCAAGATGTGTTGTACCCCTGCACTGTTTTCAGTGGAGCAAATGTGAAAATATTTCTCATGATCTTACTGTGCACACCTTTAAGCTGAGCAGTGTGACTGGTCAGCCAGTTCAGGCAATGTTGTACCAAGCTGACTTAAGACTTTGTTATATAAACTATGATGGGGTGCTCTGAAGTGAGTTCTTCTTTCTGAAGAAAAAAAAAGAAAACCTGGTAGCTGCTGTTTAGATAACCTCTTCCTGAGAGGAGAAACTCGACTGAACCAGGAAGTAAGGCAGACAATGCAGCACCTCTGTCAGGGCATTCAGATTTGCTTATCCAAAGGGAATACTCTTGAGTTTGGACTTGAGGTTATTTAGTCACACTATAGGTGTAACACAAAGGAATGGGTTTCCTTATAACAGAAAGAAATGGAAGGAGAGTGAGCTCTGCACCCCTTGTGGCATCTAACTCTCACTTATTTTCTGGTTTAGATTATTTAGGCTTTGCTTCTGCTATTGGAGCCTCAAAAATGGGTCCTTCCATTTAAAAAGGATTGAATTGTGATTTTTATAACTTGATTTAATTTATTATGGTAGTGCATTAACTAAATCAGTCTTTCTGATAGTGTTTGATTTTTCAGGACATCTGAAATGTTGTGTATGTAAGAACAACAAAATAAATGTCCTAGAAAGTGTTTAAAAATGTGATATTTTAATAGGTTTATTAAATTACAGTGGCTAAAGAGCCCAGAAAATGTATGGGTTTAGATTCTGTCGGCTCAGGGACCACTGGCAGTGCAAACTAGTAATACAGTATTAATACAAACAAAAATTCCCATGTGCTTGCATTTTTAAAGGCAGCATGGATTTCACAGGAGGTCTCCATGCCAAGTAGAGGGTGTTATGAGTGGGAGTGGCAGGAATATTTGTGTGCATCCTTCTTTAGTTTGTTCTTTTGCTTAAGAATTAGTTCTGAAAGAGATTTTTCTTTTTTGCCTGATGTGTAATTGTAATATGTTTTCTTTGCTAGTAATGTAAGACTTGTCCTCACAGTAAGAATATAGTACTTGGCTGAGATGCTTATGCTTCTTTTTACAGATGCCAAAGGTGTTGCATGCAAAAGAGAGATTGATTCATGTTTCTAATCAGCTGATCTGGAAACTAAAATCCTAATTAAAATCTTACTATTCTAGAAGAAATAAGAGAAATCTGTGGAACGTCATAAAAAATTATCTATTCTTCTCTTTAGACACCTGTATTCAAAGAGTAAGTAATATTCCTCATAGCACACAAATGCAGCATTTAAAGTTATTTCTAACATTTCAGCAATATGATGTTTATGTGAGATAAAAATGCTGGCAAATGCAGTGTACTTAGTTGTAAGATTATGCTCCTAAATTTAATGCACCATGTACAAAGTATCAATAAGTTATTTCTCCTTTCACTCAAAAGCTTGTTTTTGACACTAAACAGTTTTTCTGGGGATGGAAGGAGAAGAATCTAAGACATAAGAATGCATCTGCCATCTTTAAAGGAGAAAACACATGCAATAGCAATTTATTTATTTAAAATCACGAATGTGGTGGTGGTGCTACTGAATGCAAACCAGAGACAAGTGTAAAGTTCAGACTGGAATTTCCCCGTAGTGTTTAGCAGCATTCAGACCTGAAGTTATTTTAGGTATAAGCCTGTGCTAAGTCACTTCCTGCCTGTACACTGAAATACAAGCACTTCAAACTGTCGCTTTATATGTCAAAGTGAAGAGGAATCCTGTGTACATCTGGGGCTGGGCTATCTCAGCCCTGTGCTTCCTGAAGTCAATGACATTTCTAATTGTCTTCAGTTAAATGAATAGAGAGTTAAGCTTGTGCTTCCCACTTTCAACAATGCATAATGAGACTCAAAAGAGTATCTAGCTTTTGAGATTAGAAAAAATAATCTTTATTACTTTCTAATAAATTACTAAATTCAGATAAATACATCAGCAAAACCATCTACTGTATAATTGCAGTTATAAAATTAATCTGTAAAATTACTATATAATTAATCAAGATTTCATGATTAAATGGCAAGTCTGCTTAAAAGTAGCAGCAACAGCAGTATTTGCACATCATTCATACACACACTATAAATAAGAGCAGTATAATAAGACAAGATGCTTCTCTCATGCCAGTGACAGACAGAGGCTGACCTCCGTAACAGATTTGTGAGGCTGTGTAATAACTGGAAAGTGAGCTGTTCCTCTAGCAGTAGAGTTTTTTTCAGCACTAAGTTCCTGGGTTTGAATCCCATTAACAACACATGTGGTTCTCATTGCATTTACACTTGTCTTTTCCTCTAGTATTTCTCTTACAAAGCCACTGGTGAATGTCCTAGCATCATTTTGCCGTGGTTTTATAAACTATATCCACTAAACAGCCTAGTAGAAATTCTGATCTCAAATACACGTTGCCTTTTTGTCTTGTTTATATTCATGGTGCTAAAACCAGCACCTTGATTTAGCAGGTAAGGGTGCATATAGTTTGAGTGTCTTCAGATTTGAATACCTATGGGAAAATCTGTGCTAAACAAACCATAAAATTGGAATTTAGGATTAACTGTAAAATCAATTAAAAGACCTAGACTCAGTAAGCAGCAAACATGAAAAGAATGTGGTGAGGAATTCAGTTCAGGAGTATTCAGATTGTATTGCCCTGGAAAACAAGAGAACAGGGCTACAGAAAACTTTTGGCTATTTTGTTGGGTTTTTTTAGGACATTCTTGAGGCTTATAATTAGCCAAGAGCAAGAGGTGTGTTCCACCAATGCAAAATAAATCAGTGCTATCAATGAGAAGGTGCTTTTGTGGTAGAGCAGGGTATCAAAGTTTGGAGATGTCTTCCTCCTCCTCCTTGTATGTGCCTGGTTTGTAGATGACTCCTCTCTTGTCTTTGCCTCCCTTTTTGCAGCTAAAAGAAAACAAATGTATTAAATAATTGCAATTCCAGTGAAGGAAAAGCACCACTGGTTACTTAAAATGGTCCATTATGCATGTAAGAGAGAATTTTTCTCTGTATTATTGGAAATGTCACAGTAGCTTATTGTTACAAGTTTCAGGAGAACACATTCTGTGTGGCAGAGTCAACACTGATTGCAAAGGGATCTGGCTGTAGGAAGGTTTGTAATCTTAGGGTTTTTTTTCCCAGAATTAGGCTTTGGTGGCAAGCAATCTGGCTAAATGCTCCTGTCAGGACAGATTTCTTCCCCTTAAATGATGTCTTTGGGATAGGTAACAGGAGAAATAACATCTGCAGTTACAAATCAAGGTTTATAGGAAGAGATGGTATATTATAAAAGATCAAACACTACCACTATAAAAAATGTCCAAGGTTTCAGACTCATAAGCACTTCTTTGTGTCAGAAGAAATAAATGGTTTGACTTCTTTTCCTATGATGTGGCAGCTGGACACATTACCTTTTCCTCTTCAGTAGGCAGAAGGCTAGAGCAAGAATGATGAGAACTCCCAGAATGCAGGCTACGACAACAGAAACAACAAAACCTAGGAGAAGAGGGGAAGCATACAAACCAGTTAATGCAATTTACTTTAGAGGAGAAGGTTAGTCTCTAATCTGTCAAAACGTTTGCATTCTGCATCTGCAAATTTTCTACAGCTTGGTCATAGCACTTTGCAATTATGGAATGGTTAACTTTGCATAACGTGTACTGGGATAGCCTGATCCCACAGCTGGATCCACAGTTCACAGTGTTGTGAATTTAGACACCTGCTGAAGTCACAAAGCCAACATATAGGCACAGCAGGTCAGAAACTCATTGGACTTCAATGCTATGAGAGCAAAAGCAAAACCGAAGAACTAAATACATGCAAATAAAGATATTAAATTTAATGTGTTGGTTTTTTTTTTAAGGCAGAAGAACACCATTGAATGTGGACAGCTGAAGAGTGAAATGCTTTGCTATTGAGAATGTTACTTAAAGGCATCTAGGGAGGTAAGAATGAATTCAGGATATTAGTATGAAGATGAGATGCTAAGCATCATTATAATGCCATCTTTGATAATAACCTTCATATGTATTTTTAGCATTAAATTGTTTTTATTTTGGCCTTCCCAAAGATCCTGAAGGTGAGCACTCTTCTTAACTGCATTTTTATAATTTGTTTACACTTTTTTTTTTCCATTTTATCAAATGACTGTTTCTCTCTAAGCAACACCAGAACCCTTTCAGAGTGAAGCTGACAGGTTTAACATATGCCATCTCAATACTTCCTCTTATTAAAGCAGCTGTTGAGGAAACAGAAATGTAAAACCTGGAGCTTAACCTTATCTCATTTAACCCATTAGATGCTTTATTAGTTTTAAGTCCAACTGAATTGAAGAAGTTTGCAATCCATGGGGCTGAAGAAAAACTGCATTTTAAAGAAGGGAAATGTTACAGTAAAGGTGCATCAAATGGACAACAATGTTAACACCACATAGATAATTGTAGGAAAAGAGCTTGTAGTTTGAAGAGAAGGGGAGTGGGCATTTCTGTTTGATAAGAAGTCCTTCTTGCAAAATTTAATTAGTATTTCAGCATGGGGCTTTAATCAAAACTAGACACCAATTCCTGTTTAACTTGTGGCAGTGAAAGGTTTGAACATGGTAATAAATTTCAGCTGCATGAATGTGAAGCTGATTTTAGTGGAATAGATTGCTGGCAAGCAAAATACATTATAAACGTGTTTGAGTTTTGGCGAATAATGCTCTAAGATTAGAGAGATTTTGAAATGCAGTACTTGTTAATAGTGAGCATGAATTTAGACTTTAATTATTGGCATCAACTTTAATTTAATGACTTTAATTATTGGGTGACAGAACACGTCATTTGCCTTTTCGATACAAAACACAGTTTAGTGGCCCCATCTTGTGGCGGCTGTGCTCGGTGAGGATGGCAGCCTTCGGTTTTGACACTGAAAAAGCATAAAAGCACCTCTGAAACCCTTTAGGTTTGCTTTAGGGTGTGCACAACAGGATTTCTTTCACAGATTTCTGTGGTTGCCTGGCCCAAGACGTAATTCTCTACATGGCCTCTCCTTCCCTTCTTAATAAGTGTGCTCTGTTCCTACCTGTGGTGCAGGTGGCATCAGGCTGAGCAATTGCAGCCAGCAATCAGGTGCACTTTAATTGTCCTTTGTCAGGAACCTTTTTAGTTCTCCTTTTTGTAGTTTTTTTTTTTTCCTCTTGAGGTGAGGTGCTGCACCTGTGAGGGAGCCTTTGTGACCGTAGTAGGTGGAATGTGAAATTACAGGGGTGATGAATACCTTTTTAAAAATGGTTAGTACATTTTTCTATGGTTCACTAATGTTGTAATTAAATGTACTTAGACTGAATGGGGTTTCTATTAAAGTAGAACTGAGCAATGCCTCTTGTAGCCATAGAGACCAGTTCTTGGGTGAGAACAGCAGGATAGGCAATAAGCAATACAATTCAGCTCTGGTAAGTTATGCCAACTTAAAAGATACATTGAAAATGCTTTTATAGCTGGTGTCAGCTCTGCAGGGGAGCTAAACAATGTGACTTAGTAGAGGGGAGAGCCAAATGTTATTCTTGGGTTTGACTCTGGTTCACAGCAACATTTTTGAAATAGTCACATCTGGGTCAAATTTTCCCCCATGGATGGAAATAACAGTGCTTACATTATTTCTGTGAAGTGTTTAGAGATTCCTGGATGGAACGCACAGTACCTGATTTTCAGTTACTGGCATCATGGATTGTAACTCTCTACCTTTTAAAGTACTGAGTGTGATTTACATGGAATCACAGAATCACGTAATGGTTTGTGTTGGAAGGGACCTGACAGATCATCTAGTTCCAACCTGCATGGTTGGAACCATGGGCAAAAACATCTCCCACTAGACTAGAACACAGAGAGATGGCAGTCAGCTGGTGAAATATCAGCTTAAGAAACAGATAGAAAATTGCGTTTCTGATTTCTGACTGACCAGTCTAACTCAGAAAATCACTGGCTCATAGATGTGGTTATCAATCAGCAACATACCCTTGCCAAGTCCACCAGGTATTGAATCTTGACAAATTGTGACGTTAGAAGAACTAAGCATTGGATCTCTAGAATTCCATGGGGAACCAGTCTTAAACATAAGGTATCTGCTAGCTTCAGAACTTCTGTTGCTTCAGAAGTGTTCCTGCAGTGGCATGGATAAAGTAGATTGTGCATGGTTTTAAGACCCTGCAGAGGAAGCCTTACTGTCTCAGAAACCTGGGAGCTGTCTTGCAAATCCTGATTCTGTGGTTTAAAATCATTGTACATAAGCTTGTTTCAGCAGACATGTAAAGGGAATTAGTAAAATAGCCATTTTGGACTCAACTAGTTCTCTAGGTGGCAGCTAGTGTTTGAGATTGGAGATTTAGGAAGAAAGTTTTAACCCTCTTCCTGATCATGTAAGAGTGCCACGAGGGAAAGGAGCATTTCTAGTTGGTCACGTAACAAAAGAATAAAAAGGACTGACATACTCTAGTTCTTTCTCTTTTTCAGTGTTTAGCCAACTTATAGTTTACTCAAAATATTGTTTATGTAACTAATACCAGTTTGTATATTAAACATGGGGTATTAAGGATTATTGATGATTTGGTAAACTTGAAATTTTCTTCTATGTTTTGGTTAGAATCTAGCAACAAGAGAGAACTTCTAGTGTAATTTTAATTTTAAAATTAGATTGTTGTGGCATTCTTCTATAATCATTGTACTCTGCAAGTGGTAGCATAGACACTTTGTAAGAGGCATTAAGATAGAATATTATGACTATGGCTTCATATAGTATACAATGAGAAATCAAGGCACAGAACCAGCATGACTTGTGTGTGCCCTACATGTGAGTTCTATGTAGTCACATAAAGAATTCTGTCTAATGCAGCGTTTAATAGTCAAGAAACAAGGTTTCTGCTTGTTACCAACATAATACAAACAAATCAATTTTCTTATGAATTGAAAGGGAGGTTGCTCTGTTACTTACTCTTGACTCTGAAGCAGTAAGATTAAGGCTAATGCTTACTGCAGAGAACAGGGCTCTCAGAGACTCTTCATGCTTAGCAGAAAGGTATTATTGATCCTTCAGAAAGGGAAAAATCTTATTTTTTGTTAACATGTGAGCTATGCAGAGTAATGCAATTCTTGGTAACCAACAGTACTCAGTATTTGTTTTAGTCTGACCTTGAAACTGAGCTCCTAACTATAAACAATTTAAAATGAGAAAACAGGCAATTGAACAGCATAACTTCACTCAGCAGAAATTCAAGAGCAGAAATTTTAGCTTTAAATAGAAGAAAGATATAACAAAACTAAACTAGTTTAGACTTAAATATTTAACTATATGCTGCCAGCAGTTGGAAATATGGTAAGATACCTTTGACAGCAAATCAGGGCCAAACTCTGCTGATGCTCCGTAATGCTCTGGTTGGGAGTTTCAGTGCAGCTAATCTGACAAAAAGACCAGCCAAGTTTTGGTCACAAATTTATATAATCTTTGATTTCAGATAAACGTTTTGTCTAGGATTTTTCTCGGATGATCTCTAGTTTACACTTTTCTCCTTTATATCTTTATATTAGAAAAGATACATTATGAAAGAGGCTGTCTGCAGAGGGGAATGGCAGGAACAGCTACTGCAGGGAGAACTGTTCCCTGCAGTGGTTATTGTGTGAAATTTCCAAATATAGACAACTCCTGTGTTCCCCTTTCTTTAATCTAAATAGTGAAGAAACTAGCAGGCAGAGTTGAAATGATGTGCTAACATGTTTTATTAATTTGAAAGTTTACTCCTTTGCCAATATTTTTTGTGGTCTGCTTTGTCTTTTAAAAATCTTTTACTCTCAGTTTCAAATAGTGTAGTGGCTTGCCTAGATTCATATGCCTTCCCTGTATGTGCCAGCTTCACAGCTGCTTAAGAGTATTTGTTTGCAAGACAGCACAAAAGCTGGAACAATACATTTTGCACAAACAGTGTACTCAAATGCTTTATTGTAGGGCACAGCTAAGCTTCTCATCACAGATGCAGGTTTTTCTGCAAAAACTGCCCCCCCCAACCTATTGTCATTGTGTAACACTACGAAGCTTTTAAATCAGTTCATCCTCCTAAGTTGGCTTTTTTTTTTTCTCTTGTAACAGTGAATCTTACAATCCAGTGTTATGAATTATTTTTATTTGTCAAATTTGAATTTGTCAAGAATATCTTATGACTCTAGGTAATTTCCCAAAAACAGTCTCCCTAAAAGGCAAAGTTGTGATTCCCTTTAAATGTGTGGTCTGCATAAAAATAATTCTGATGTTGCTGACACTTGGCAAATGTCACTAGTAAGACAAGACCAGCTCAAGTACTTTCACTGACTGAAACAGCTCAGCTGTAGACAACTGTTTGGAGTGGCAGCAAATATTTCTGCTAAGCATGACAAGGCCAAACATGTCTTCCTTGTTTTATCTTCTTGCCTTTGATCAGAAGGGTTGCAGGGCTTGGCTGATACCCATTGTGGAAAAAAACTTCTTATATACTCTTTGAATACCTTATTCTCATACAGTTGCCCGTGCAACAGTGCAGTAAGAGAAGACAAGGAAACAGAGTGAACTGTAGGAAAATAAGACTGCTATTTATTTGTAGTGCAGCAGGACTGCCCCTTCAGTATTTCAAGTTTACACAAGTCACTGTGCACTGTTCCTTTGCATAGAAGCTTTCATGCAGCTTACCTTCACGGAAGGAGATAAAAACTAGTCTTTCATGAAACTCTTGAATGTTTCGAAAGTTATCGACCATTTCCAGGGGTTCTGGGTCATCACTTTCTGTGCAATACATGGCTGTTTCCAGTGCCAGTAACTATAAAGAGAAGCACCCTGTTCAGCTCCCAGAATACAGGAAAAGCACATCTAAGTCTGTCAGAATCAAAGTAGCACTAAAATACTTAGTGAATAAGGTTGACTGAACAAAAATGATCTGGAAGTGACTCATAAAAAACTCAAAGTAGGGAGTAAGTACATAGTGAAAACAGAAATAGTCTCACTTGACTGTGATTTTTTAAGCTGATACTATGCCAGTTGCTATGCAGTTGCCTGTTCTTCATTTATTCTGGTCAACTGAAAAAATGCTGACCACAAACAGAATAGGATGTGGATTTCTGTTGGTTCTGTACTGTTCTTCCCACTTGAAGGGTTATAGCAATAGTCATCTTTCAGTGTTATAGGAATGTAAGAGAAATCCAGGAAATGAGAAAATGCATTTAGTGTTGTCTATCAGACACCGCTCAGAAAAGCACGGGCTGTCTTTAAACTTGCCTGTTCTTGTGAAATTTTAACGGGGTGTCGGAAGACTGTCCAGAGAACACTAGGGTAGCAAGGAGGAGTGGTCAGGGATCCTTCGTAGCGATAGTACTCATCCAGTCTGCTGGGCAGCAGTTCTCCAATGTTGAAACCCGGGACTTGGACCACCTGATCTAAAATAGGGGATTCATGTTAGATGCTGCATCATTACTGCACAGGTAGTGAAGTGAATCTGCTTTTCGGTAAGTATGATGCTTTCAGTCATACCACTAGAAAAAGAAAAATTTTAACAGAGATTATCCCAGTTTAATAAGGAATACAGCTTTTTAGGTTTCCTAGGTACAAATCCTGCCTTAGATCAGAATTCTGTAAGTTAAGCTGTGGCCATATTGACCAGAAAACACCATGTGCAAGAAACAGGGCCCAGATGTGAAATACGTAGTGCACGCTGGCCGTACTCTCTCACAGAAAGGCCCTGCATTTGTAAGTCTTTCACACTTCCAGACAGGTTTGCCTGGGACTTCTGGACTGATTCAGTCCCTTTCAGGTGACATCTGATATTCTCAGCCATTCTCAATCCAGTGCAGGCTTGTAGCCACTCACCCTTGTATTTCACATTCCGGAAGTGCCTGAAGATCTTGTCATAGGATGGATTGAAGGGTCCAATCTGTAATAAGGAGACTATTAAGAACTGTGCAAACCACTGTAGGCTGAATATGAGTCTTTGATTCTGCACACAGCAGACAGTGTTATCAGGCAAGTGTCTCCACTGCCCACATATTCATATATTAGAATGGCATAAGAATTTTTTACTAAAAACATAACACTATCCTCAGAGCCCCTGAAATGCTCTTACTTCAGTGCTGTTGGAGGTACTTTGTCATAATGCTGTCTTAACAGCTGCAGCATAGACCTCCTGTGTGCACTTGAAAGGCCTTATAGCCCTTGCCTGTTAAGCATGCTGTGCAAATGAAAGGAGTCCATTTTCCCTGAGAACATTGCAGGCATAAGTTCCCAACTGACTGGCTTCTCAGATCATCTACTAATTTCTAGTCAAAGCCACATTTTTCCAGCCACAAGTATTTTTTTTAGTCTGCTGCTTCTCACAGTCCAGAAAGATAAAGAATGACACTGTTGGGTACTGCAAGGCCACTGGCAAGGGCTATAACTCAACCTTCTGGCAAGGGCTGTAACTCAATTATCAATTAAGACCATGTTTTTCAACTCTTAACCAGCAGCTTTTAAGTCTAATAATCAATGCCTTTTTTATTAATTCTTTAGAGCTGCTGCTTAGCAGCTCCTCTGACAACTAGACATGGTAAACTGGTGTCCTTAGATCAACTGTAATAGCCACCAGCTGTCTAAAAGTTTTTCAAAGACCTAATCTCTATTGTTCCTTTATTTGATTTTTAAACACCATCTTTTAGAAATAACCAGAATCCCAGTATTATTTCCTAGCATTATGTGCAATACTCTGACACTTTTCACAGCTTCAACTTCCAAATAAACTGAAATTTAACACAAAAATATTCTCAAAGTCTTAGAGCTGCCAAGAAGTGAGCTTGGATAATATTAATGAGAATTAGAACTTTGCCTGCTAACTAGAAAGTTGTCACTTTTTTGATGGAAATGAGAAAACCTGGGCATTTTCAGTTTTTTTTCTGCTGCATAAAATTCTCATATTTAAAAATCATCTTTATGGTTATCATATTGAGGAGTTTTAATCCTCAAGAAAAATGAGAAATGTATGTGCAAGCTTCTACAATTTGTTTGTATCCGATCATTATTATCTTTAATTGCTTGTGTGTGGGGCTGTCCTTCTGTCATCTTAAAAGGGCACTAAATTTACTTGTTTACTGTAATCTGTGATTCAAAGAATCTGGGAAGTTTGTGACGCTAAGACTGTGGTCAAACCCTAATTACATATAGTGGCCAAAGACTCTCTGCTGTCTTAAAACTGCTTCATGCTACAAAAAGTAGTTCTTGAAATTCACTGTTGTCTGTTGTTTGATAAACTCTACAGATCCCTAGTTTGGAAATGAATGCAAACATGGATTTAACACAGCTGAAATCAGTTTACTGAAAAACATGAGCAAATATTCAGAATTGCTCTTTTCTCAATATTTGTCCCCATTTATGTATATGCTGCTGGAGTCTTGCCCTTTTTTTGTGAAAGTGAAGAACCTTTATTCAGCTACAGCATCATTAAATAGTCTAGGTAATTTTGTATGTTAAAGGTCTCTGATGAGTTAATAATTGAAAGCATATTCTAAACAAACAAACAAAAAGAAAAGCCCTGTGTCCTACCTCAAGAAGAACAGCCAGAACTGCCAGTCCATCTGCTTTGTCCATTGCTGCTGTTATATCTGGATATTTCTCAGAGTTATAGTGTACAATATGCAGCTACAAAGAAGGAGATACTGTATTATGGTAATGCCTGGGGCATGTTCCATTTCTGTTTCACAGTTAAAAAGGGCCACTGCAGTCACCTCAGGCTACGACAATACAATGGGACCCTGCAGTGATTTCTGGGTGTAGTGCTAAGATCTTTTTAACAAAAAGTCCTGGAACTCCTACTGCCAGCCCCACTGGAGCTGAGTCATGACCCTTGCTGTACATAATGGGGAGGGAAAGGGGTACAATCAGTTCAGCTTCAAGGCATCTTGACTGTAGTACTAGAATTTTTCTGAAAAATTAACACCTTATAACTCTTGGGACTCTCTGATGTTTAGAATGTAGAGCCCAGTGTTAAATGTAACTAGAGAAGAAACAGATTCCTTAAAGTGCTGTTATGTAAGCAAATTATTCTGATTGGTTTATCTTTTAATAATTTTGGGGTAAATATCTGACTGGTACTGCTTTTCAAAATCTATTCCCAAAGCCATAATTTTAGATTAGAAAAGATAAAAAATAGCTCTTCAATGGATGGAAGAAAGTGAGTAAAGGTAGACAGAGAGGCAGTGCTGTGCACCTAAAAGACATACCTGCTTTACAGAGAAGAACCAAGGTGTGAAATAGCTAGCAATTTGCTTGAAATTACTCAAGTGACCTAGTGGCAGCCCTGAGTTTAGAAACTAAATTCTGAACTCTCTGACTTGTGGCACATTCATAAAAGTACACTGGAGTCCATCCTTCTTGTGGTACACAGTGCATTTTTTTTGGTGCATATCTAAATCATAAATACCTTGATTAGAACCATGCAGCCTTTTACAGTTATATCCCAAAGTTAGAGATCACACTTTGAAACAGTGGGACCTGCCCAACTGTCTTTATTCTTGCACTTCTCTGAGCTTGTCTTACCTCTGCAGCAAAGTGCCTCCCACTGACTGTGTGCTCTGAGCCTTCTGACTTGTTTTTGTTTCCCCAGTGTAGGTGAAGCTGAGATGCAGTGTATTCAAACGGGAGGTTTCTGATGTACATAGTAGGTGACAGATACATTTTCACTGTAAGCAGACCAAAACCAGATGAGAGCAAATGATAACACAGCTTCCAGGCACAGGGCAAATAAATTACCATGTCTTAAGTGTATTACGTATGGAGCATAAACAAAGCAGATTCTTAAATCAAATCCATCTCTGTGGTAGGACATAAACATTTTAGTTGTCTTTAACCCCTTCTAGGCAATTCAGGAGAATTTAGAATACATGCTTTTTCCGTTTTCTTAAACTGAAGGAACTGAATATGAGATTTGCTGCTAATGGAAATCTTTCTTCTCCTTTTGCTTTCTCTCTGATGAATGCAAAATTCTCAGTCTTACTTAAGAGACAGTTATTGATACATTGAAGCCAAACTTCATGTGCTCATGTGCCTTCTTTCAGTCCCCTTATGTAATGGCTGAAAATGGCTTAATAAATTAATATTTCTCATGGTATTTTTAAACTCTTGTTATGTTGAACTCTTCTGCCTCTTAATCTTTTTTTGGGAGCATATGGCAAAACCAAATAAACTTCCCCATCTCCCTGCTCTTCCCAAAGCCTAGAGCATTGATGTCAAGCAGCAAGACGATCATAGGCCTTAAGAATTAGCATTTCCTCTGTTGACATACTGGAGGGAGATCTTTCTGTGCATTATCCTCTCTTCTGTTTAGTAATGCTCTACACTGTGGAGGACAGGCTGGGTTATTTTTGTGTGAGTGTGTAGAAGTTACAGTAGTAATCCTCAGCTCAGCAGACACTGAGTTGTTCACCTGAGCAGTTTGGTGCTTCTCTAAGCAACAGTTTATGTAAAGAGCACACTGGGTTTTTTGCAATTTATTTTTACTATTTTCCAGTGTGAAAATGCTTTGTTTCTGAAGTGTCCCAGACCTGTTTTACAGGAGAAACAAAGGCTCAAAATGTTAATGAAGGAACAGTTGCCAACCTATATACTATTATGCTAGTGTTAAAGAGCTTTTTTTGAGCTGTACTGTTCTCAGCCTAGCTGAAGCAGGTAATTGCATCTGGATTAGCTGGCTGGTGAAGCACATGAATTATCTGTAGGAATGACCAATACCACAATACTAGGCATTCTACTGATTTCCTCTCTAGCCACAAGAGAAGATAGCAGCAGATGGTGTAATGATTCACTCTAACAGAGGCTATATTTTCATTACTCAGAGCAATTATCTGAGTGAGGTTTCTAGAGTAGGTTGCATATCCCCAGCTTTCTAGGAGGGCACTGACCTTAGAAGTGGATTCTCATTTTTACTGAAGGGGATATATATTTTTCTCTTGGCTTTCATTAGGAAGTAGTTGAATGTCTTATTTTAGGAGCAAGATCTGACAATGTTAGTGAGATAGGCTCCACAAGGAATTGGTTTTTACCTGTGTGCCTCTTATGTGAGGGACATGTCAGTCTTACTTTTTTTTTCTCCAACTGGCACTGTTAAAGTCCACAATGACAATGGTTCCTTCTCTATTGCCTGTCACATCAGCCTAATACATTCAACTGTGACAGCACCCAAGAAAGGCTCCTAGGAAAAGAAGGTTCACAAGAAAAGAGTGTTCCAGCCATTCCTAGTCTAAAACAATCTGGTTTTGATGGAGAAAAGAGAAAAAACAGGAACCAACTGAAGAGAAGAATTAGTGAAGAATTGGTTTATGATTTCCTATGTTGCAGCTTTACCCCACTGAAAGAGTGAGTAAAAGAGAGGTGTTTGCTTGTTGGGCATCTTTTAATTAAGCATGCCAGAGAACAGCAGAGGACATTTTATACCACAGGTTCTTTTGATGCTTATGTAATAGAGGAGGATACAAAAAAGGAGGGCCTTTAAACTGGTCTTATTTCAGTTTTTAAATGTTTCAGAAAGGAACAAAAAATGGTGGGATTATCTCGCTGGTATTGTATATTTTGTCAATATAGTAGACCTTAGACCTTACAAGACTGCATCTTTTCTGTTTTTGCCTACTGTGCTACACTTTGATTTAGTCCTACAGTGGAGGGCACATTTATACACTATTTCTAATTGTTTTTGTCTCTCTTTTATTTATCACTAAAGGCGTTTCTGTCTCAAGTCAAAGAACAGAATGGTGTTTTAGCTTCTCCCCCTGCCCCAAGTGGCTTTGTTTAGACTGGAATGTCAGACACCCTTTGCAGCCATGTTTTATCAATTTATCTCTTTTAAAAATAATCACATAATCTGTTTCTGTTTTGGAGCAGTCCTACCAAATTCATAAGAAAAGCTCAGGAATTACTTCATACATGCCTCGAGTTTATTTAAAAACCACAGTGAATTCAGCTTACTGTGAATCCATCTGTTCTTAGCACTTCCCAGATTTCCCTGTTCTCTAGATGTAGCCATGCTGATGTGAAGACTTCATAATCACGGCTTAATTTTATGAAATAAAAAAAAAATGAACTGCAGCCCTCTTTCCTTCACAATCCCATGCTGTCATTGAGCTGCCTTACCTGAATGACCATTATTGGTCAGTGTAAACTGCTCAGTGGATGGCACATCATAGCCTATGAATTCTAAAGGCAAGAGATTAGAATCATACTGGAGAATATCCTTGTGGAAATCTATTGGTGATTGGAATACTCCTCCACAAAATGGGTATTTCTTTGGCCAGGCCTTTTCCCCATCAGGACCTGTTTAAATTGACAGAGAGACACACATTTGTCAAGCATTAACTCTGCAATTAATATAAAACCTCCTCTGTTCCAGCCTTCATCCAAAATTTTGAAAGGGAGCCTATTCTGAATTTTAAAGACTTTTTAAAAAAAACCTTAATTTCATCCTCTCATGTACTATTAGATAGCAAAGGGTCAAATGCCATAAAAAAATCTCACATAAAGACACTTTAATACTGTCCCTAGATTTTTTTACAGTCTCAACTGCTGTTGGCATTACACTTTTGGGGAGCTCCGTATTGTACAAGTGATCTGGCTGTATCTGGCAATATTGCAAAACCCACAGTGAAAAGCTAACTTGCAAAGATGGAAAGTGTTGTGATAATTTGACCTGCAGTAACTTGCTCAAACTCGGGTGTAGCTTTTCTTCATCCCCTAGGGAGGATCTAGAAAGAGTAGATAATATCAAGGCTTTTTAATTGTGCCTTTGATTTAATTATTAATACCTAGCAGCTGTTAACAAGCTGTAAGCTGAGACCATTTGGATTTAAATACCAAAAAAGGTATTTGCAATTTGTGTTTCTCCTTGAGTCTGAAGATTCATTGTGATTCTTTCTAAGGCAGGAAAGTCTTTTGGGATCACCCAGCCTGATCTGTATAACACAGGCCATGGGATTGATTTCTGCGTCAATGAGGCTGTACGTTTCAGAGAACTTACACCCTTCCTTTAAGCATTGCAGGTGAAAGATACTTCATAGGTGCCCAATGGATAATATACTCTCCTTGGCAGCTTGATTTTCACTGAGAGTTTGTCTAGCTTTCACTTTGTTTAGTGATTGATTTTAATCCTTTGCTTAGAAATTGAAGGGGCCTCCTAGTAGCACACTTTTGTTCCTCATTGAAGTACTTACAACATAGAGGACATAGTTTCTCACTTCTCTTAAACTCAATAGATTGAGTTCCTTGAGTCTTTGATTAGAAGGCTTCTTTTCCAAAAGTGTAATATTCCTTGTGACTTCTTTGAAGTCTCTCCAGTGTGTTACCATCTTCCATAAATAATGAATGTCAGAAACTAATCTTAGATCAGGACATCAGTGGCAATGCAAATTCATATATTTTCTGGATGAAAATTAACAGTCAGAAGAATATTATTAGAGGCTTTATATAAAAGACAGTTTCCCAGGATATGGATGGTGAACGTGTGACAGAATTGGCAAGTTCAGTTCTGGTGCTCAAAGACAGACTTCCTTGTTAAAGCTCTTCAAGGTTATTCAAGACAGGGTAGCACATGACATTGTTTGCAGTGTGGATACTGAGACTTAATCAGTGCTTTTCAGTATAAACAGGCCTTCATGTTAGTTTAACTTAAATCTTTTACTCCAGTTTCGTGCCAGCCACTTTAATTTCTCTCATTTCTTCATGGTACTATCTTGAAGTTATTGAAATTATATTTAAAAGCTAGTAAATGTTATGCTGCCATTAATAGAATACTGTATAGTATACATATTAAAAAAAGGCAAATAATAGATCCATCCAGAAGAGCTTAAATTCCATGCTATGGGATATACATACTCAATAATATTTCCTAGGAAAATAGACATCAGGGTATACCAGGAAAGGATATTTTCTTGAGGTTGAAACTTGATGCGCAAGACAATGACACTGATATGAAACAGTTTCCAGGGAGCTAAGACTACAACAGTGTCAGAAAAAATTATGAGAAGCCTTTATGATAAAAAGACTTCAGTAATTTTAAAAGGTTTGGGGTTTCTGTGCATGGATGAGATAGTGAGTTTGCAAGAAGACTTTAATATATTATGTATCATAGGTTTGGAAACTTGGTAATTAAATAAGTAATTTTTAATTGATATGTAAAATAGAAGTGTAGTCCCAGTCTGTTGAAACCATGTCATGAAGTACCACTTGCTTTTTTGGTATGATGTTTGGATGAATGGAATGCCCTTTAGAGTTGGCAACTGAGTTTGGGAACTTCCACACAAACATCAGCAGTTCAGAAGGCAAACTTTTGTCTTTTCTATAAAATGCTGTAGTTGTTGCAGTCTTTATGTACCTTGATCTTCCTAGCAGTTGTCCTTTCCCTGACATAAGTCTGCAACTCCACTTACAGGCCTCTAAGCTACAGCAGTTTTTGCTTTCTTTTTACTCCTGCTCAATTAAAAACAACAACCAAACTAGACAAAAAAACCTCTCTTGGTACAAAACCGGTTTTTCTATGAATTCTGCCACGTAGTCTTTCTAATTTCAGTGCCTCAAAGCTTCTGTCTCAAAGAGCTGAACTCGCTGCAGCTTGGGTTTGCATATGTGAAATTGAGATTTCCATGGTAGATAAATCACACAGCTGGAAGGCATTTCTCAGCTAGCTCTGTTGAAAATGAATGATTGATTGTGAACAAGATTTTCCTTTTTCTGTGCCAGCACATTCAGATAAATTCAGTGGAAATCACATTATGTTTACAAAAGCTCTGCCTGATAACTACTGAATAAAGAATAGCATGTGGATGTATTAAGATTGGCCTGTACTACAAGTCCCCAAAGGTATTGGCATAAAAAGTATTGCGAAAATATCTTAGCAGTTAATTTCCTCCTTTTGTGACAGTATTTGTGACAAAGAGAAAGACCCAGGCATCTCAAAGTATATTTGCTGCTATGAGGATCCTGTCAGGATTGTGTCACCAGAGCAATAATTGTGCCATGGGTCTGTCCTGCCCACCCAACACTACTCTTCAGCTGTCAGAGTGGGCACATTAAGGTACAGAGCTGTTGGCAGGGGTGGAAGTTGGACCCTTCCTGCTCCTATTGAGCCATGAACACTCTCTCCTGTAGGGAGTGCAAACTCAGGCTTCTCAAATCCTGCTTGTGGACTGCTTGCTTTTATGTGAGAGTCCAGGACTGTATTCCCCTACCTCTCTGTAAATAACTCTGAGCCTGGCTGTACCCTCCTGTCTATTTTATGAAAGATGTCTGTAAATAAAGTAGTAATAATTCTTTGGGTAGTCTTGCTGCTCAGCTGCACAGTGAGCTGAGCAAAGTACCCCGCAGCACCACGGCTGCATGTGCCCATTTTATCATCTCTGACAGCTTTTAGCTTTCCATAGCTAAGCTTTGAGTCAGCCCCCAGCCCTATTGCTGCTGGCTGATGCAGGACAGATGTTCTGTCAGGAACAAGAGTAGTGTCTGCTCTCACAATGTGTATATTGGCTGACTTAAAAAAAGAAAACAGGCCTATGAGACATTAGTGTTACCAACTGACTTTTGCTCTGATGACCAATTAATACTTATGTTGCTCAGGCTTCTCACAGGCTATCCAAGTCATCTTGATCTGAAGTAAACTAATGTAGTAAAATGCATTGAGTCAGTACCAGAGGGAATGTCTGTGGTATTTTTGCAGCCAGGCAGAGCACTCTGCACTGTTTTCAGCCAGCTGAAAGCTGCATAGCTGCCATCAGCCCAAGGCTGAATTAGTAGTGAAAGCTGAGAGTCCAGCCTTCCTGCCACAGTAATGTGACCTCTTGGTTTCCATTTCACTCTGATTGCAGGCAGAGCTCAGTCATACCATTCTGGGTACACATAGCCAATGTGTGTGTATCTTCAACATATGTGTCCAGAGGGAAGCTTGTGAGATAGAGATGCTGTCAAGGGCTGTAGCTGTCCCTGCTAATCCAGTCAAGTGCTGTATGAGAAATTTTGGGTATTTACTAGTGTATTCACTAAATCTGGCATTTCCTAAGGGGAAGTGGAGGGGTCTTAGCTCAGGTTCTCAGCAACTTACTGAAGTAGAGTATATGGCAACAGTAAAACTAAAGAGTTTGCAAATTCAGTCAGACTGATATCTGTTAACAACAGTTCATTGTGGTGTGAAGTTGTTGTCTTATATGCTAAAGCACATTCATTTTTTTGGCACTATTACTTTCAACTTGGCTGTAAAGCTATTTTTCTCCATCATAGCTGCTTGTCCACTCTCAAGGAGTGATTCTTGTTCTTTAACTTCATTCTAGCACTTTTACATTATAGAAGCAGAAAGCCAGAATACAAAGAATTTAAGCCACTCTCTCCAGTTCTACCAATTCTCTTCTGGGGCAGAGGATTTCAGGCCCACACTTACCAGCCACAAAGCAACATTGCCCAAAGCTGCATGCACATGATATAAGTGGCATCAGAACATATGTTTTCATTCTTTGAAAACACTTCTCATTATATACTACATCTTCTTTGTCCATTTTACAGAAGGTGAAGCAGCCTATCAGGGGACATGAAGGAACCCTGTGTCAGAGGGGCCTGTGTGTTCATGCCACAGCTCAATGGCCTCTGCTGCTTCTTCCAAACACTTTTTCTTGGGCTATATACAAGAGTAGTAAAATCAGAAAGAACAAATATCGTTGCTGCAGTTTGGCTAAGGAAGAGTCAAATAGAGGAGAGGTTTAGCCTTCGTATTTATTGTATCTAATGTAGTAGTTTCCATTTTTAGCCAAGCCGGATGTGCATTCCTTTGGAAAGCTTGTGCTGAAAAGACAAGGCCTGATCACATGCAGTGCCATCTTACTTTGCCACCATGCCATGAGCTTCTAGTGCTGTATCAACATTCAGTTGTACATGTTGTCCTACTGAACAAATAGAACTCACTGACAATCAGCACCTGGGTTTCTTATCCACCCTTGATCCTGTGTCTTGACATCAGTCTGCATTGTGATAATAATGGTTTGACTTCCTTTCCCTTCCTGTTAACTTAATTTTCGTGAGAGGCATTGCAAAGTGTTGCAGAGATTAAGGTAGATGGTGGAAGGTGTAGGCTGCACTAAGGAGCCAGGATCAGTAAGGCTATAGAGAGACTCTTTTCCAGCTGACTGCAGTCTCTCTAATTGCCTTTTTTCTCTATGCAGGCCAGTGTTTTACCTCTGCTTTTTTCTAGGCTTATGAAAGTATCTATTCCATACGAGTTCAATTACCACTTTAGTTTAAGTTGCTTTTAAATGTGTTTGTTTTTTTTTTTTTTTCTAGATACATTTGAAAATCAAAAGTTGAAAGCAAAAAATAAGAATCTGTTTTTTTTAATCTTTCCTCCATCTTCCAGCACACGGTAGAAATCAGACTGCAGTATGGAAGCACTTAACAGGAATTGATGAAGTTGGGCATTGTGAATAACATACTCTGAAATAAACACTGGAACCCAAATTCCCAGAAAGGGAGAAGTAACTAATTTAAAAAAGCATTATCCTGGGAAGGAGGGCAAAAATCCTTTGATTGCACTAAAAGTGAGTCTTGCTTTTCTTAATACCCAGTAGGGTTAGGTTCATCTGATGGCTGCTGCTGAGGTAGAAAACCTAAGCTTTTGTTATTCAAACTGTGTCAAGGTTTTTTTTCCTAATGAGAATGTAAAGTACATGTACACAAACTGCCAGAGTAATACTGAGAGACATGCAGTTGACAGGTGTCCCTTTGCTTATGTGATGCCAGTCAGGTAACCTGGAGTACAGCCAAAGGGAGTAGTTACTAGCAGGAAGTTCAGTCTCAGAGGTTCTTTATGTTGTCTTGAAGCAGCACCAAAGGCTTAAGAACAAGATTTTTTTTGCTGAGATTCTCAGTATTGCCTACTTCTTGATGGGCATGTGGCATATAAAACACTACTCTGAATGAGGAAATAACTGGCCAGAAAAATTTATGAATTGAAAGAAATCTCTAAAATAATTCTTCCTCAGCAGCCATCAAATCCTTCTGGGTTAGTTTCTGACTTAAAGGACTAGTGTACAAAACAACAGTGCTTTCCTGAGTGTTATTTATTCTTGCCTTGTCAGTGCTGGGATTTTCAGGGAGCTGTAACACGATACAGGTGACTTGCAGAACTCTGCTTAAAAATGAAGACCCATGTGGGTAGGGAGAGGTATGTTCTTTGCAGAACTAGGCTGAAATGTGCTGCTGGTCTGAGACTGGTTGGGAATGAGAGGGCTTTGGGGAGCCTCTGGAGTTGTAGGGCCAGTTTTAGTTTGCTGAAGTTCCTGTGATCCTGCAAGGCAAATTAGAACCCAGTAACTGTCTCTCAGTCACCCAGATACAAAACCTGATGGATGAATAAAAGATTTCAAGACAACAGGTGGGATCCAAACCTAGGTAAAGTTAGTGAACCCACTAGGTTCTCACCAGAATACAAGTGGCTTGTGTTTCTTAAAATACAGAACAAAGCCACAACTTAGTATGTATGAATTAGTTAGTACTTACCTATATAAGACCATTTTGACCCTGTTGAAAAACAAAGGAAATATTACTGTGAATATCTGAAATTGATCTTACTCTGTAAAGAAACAATTTGCCACTTAAATCCTGCTGCTGAACTTTGCAATACTTTTATGTGTCTTTTTAGCCCCAGATCTTGAGCAAAATGAAGACGCTTTCAAAGATTGTGCACCCTTCTCACCCAAATTATAATTATCCCTATGATCCTGCCCATAGGGCTTGACTCTCTTGTGGTCACTTAGATCCTGGAGCGAAACTTTTGCCACTGTGCTGGGTAATTTTTTGTGGAATCGCCACGGTCTCTGGATGTAGGTACATCTCTGATTTTTTTCCTGGTTAGGAAATTAAGGAATATAAAAGGTGTGTAGTTATAATGAACCTTCTCATGCCTAGTTGAGGAGTTTGTAGCCAGTTGCTACACTGAGAAATGATGGACAGTCATTTCTGTACAGCAGCTCTGGGATTTGCCAATGGAAACAGGTAGGAATAGATGGATTTTGAAGAACAGAGTATGACACACAAACCCATGTAACTCAGAGAATCCTGGGCACCTGAGTGAGTGTTAAAATGATCAATATTCATCCATTGCTTCAGGAACTAAACTTGGGACAGTGTCTCTGCATGTCTTGGGAAATGTTTTGAATGCTCTTTTTATTTATGTTTTTTTTGGCCCTGAGACCTACTTACAGTCATTTAGCCTGCTGTGTAATTGCAGGTGCTTGTCCTGGCAGACCTGAACAGTTTTGGCTATCAGGCTAATGCAGATCTTTCCTCTCTGCAAATGTAATTTTGTTTCTGCTTAGAAAACAGTCCTGAATTACGATTCCTGCAAACACTCTGTGTGCCTGTGCGTGCATGCATGCAGGCAAATATTGATCCTTGCATGCACATGTCTGCTTAGTATATGATTCTTGGCTGCATTTCTTGTGAAGTGTGGTCACAAATCCAGCTCCTCTCCAAAGAATGCTGTGTAAAATGTTTGGGATTAATTTCTAGGGATGTGCAAAACAGCTGCACTTAGCTCTTTTGAATTGATATGTGCTGGGAATACTAAGCTCTCTGCATCCAGTTTGTTAGGACCAGTGTGTCTTGTTCTTTTACACTGGAATTTTCAAAATGAGGTCTGTGTGGTGGTTCTGGCTGAAGTCCCCAGGTTCCTCGCTTAGGAGAATTCATGCACTGTCTTAGATTTCAATATGAGAAACCTCATTCATCTCTCCCCTTCTGTCTGCAGGGGTTTATCTCTTACTAAGTCTTTTTGGGGGTATCTGAGTCCTTTGGTCAATGCATTCTGTAGGTAGAACTTGCATGAAAATAGCAGCTGACCCTCAAGAGGTTTTAGAAGTCACCACATCCTCATCTAAGCAGGGTTTGAAGAAATACTGGCTCAACTACAATAGCTACTCTCTGCTTATGTTCTTACTGCCCGTTAAAATGTGTACAAAGTATTGAAACTATGTTCTTTATAATCTGGAACAACCTTAAAACAGTGAATTTCAAAGATCTCAAATATTTTTGGCATTTAATGTCAATTGAAACAAACAGAAATGAAAGTGTAAAGTCTTTTGCTAGGTGGAATTTTCCTTAGCTTGTGAGTATTTTGATGATCTGCAATTCACTGCTATTATGACTTCACTGATGAGCACAATAATAGCAACTACTGTAGGCAGGGCTGAGGCACATTTACCTCTAATTTCATCCAGTTTAGAACAGGAGATAAACAGATGTACAAATGGCAGTCTTCTTGGTTTTGTCAGAGTGAACGTGTAGAGCTGTAAAAATCATTGCTATTACCCTTACTCTGCTTGATAATGAAATGGGGATGAGGCAGATGGTCACACAGTCTCCCAAAGTGGAGGAGAGTCAACAGAGTTTCTGATTCACATCTAGAAGGGAAGTATCAACAGCTCCATACCTGTGAGAACTCTCTTGCCTCTTGGTTAATGTTGGGTGGGTGCTAATGAGTGAGGCAGTAACGTGCCCATGCATGGCAGGAGGGTTCCTAAAGCCTGTGTATCTGTGTTTTACTGGGCCCTGTCCAGGGAATTAATACATTTCCAATGTTACTTGGGAGCTGGGTAAGTGGGAATGGTTTTATTTGTGATAATCTACATTAGCTGTGTCTCTGATTTGGGAAGATGTCAGAGACTGGCAGATCCTGTAGCTCTTGCCATTTCTTGATACTTGGTGTCTAATTTTAAGGTAAGAATTCTCTGACATTCCCTTAACGGCATATAATGAAACATATATTTTTGACATATCCTTTAAATTACAAACATTCTGTGTTGTCAGAGAAAGCACCTAGAAAACACTAAGGTCCAGGAACCTCTGCCCTCCAGGTGGGAGATTCTGCTAGAGAATATAGCCATTTTTCAGGGATAATATGCCCAAAATAAGAAGATGACCTTAGAAGTTTGAATTCCACCCATTACGTAGCTCATGCAAAAACCCACTAAAAGCTTGTCTTGGCAGAGCTCTGTGTAAAGCTGACTGCTCTGGGTTATGCTTGAGCCTCTAGGATTCCATCCCATGAGTATACGTGCTGAGTACATCGTATCATGCAACCCTTTACAGAGATTCTCCCTCATATACTATAATCACAGTAGGTGGATTATAATTAGCTTGAATGGATGAAAATTGATTATAATCAGCTTGAATAGATGAACATTAACTCCTGAAATGAGAGTGAGGAGTGCTGACCTCCTGAAACTGGTCCTGTTTAAGATAATGAGGTGTAGTATATGGAGTGCTTCACAGGGATTGCATTCTTCTCTAGTTTAAAAATAAACAAGGCAGGGGGAAAGGTGTAATGTTTCCAGACTCTGAGGAGGGCCAGTCTCTGCTATTCTATGTCTCTTATTCTATGGGAAACAAAAGATCACAAAGCAAGGCATACTGAGCATGCAAGAAGTCTGTAACACAAACTAAATCAGAGGACAAATTTCATTTTCCTGTATATATCAGAATACCTATTCTGAGAAACTGAAATAAGGATACTAGCTCCAAGCAACTGCAGGCAGCAACAATATTCAACTTTGAGCATGCAATTGAAATAGTAATAATTAAAAGATGCCAGTTTTCTGCATATATTAACTGCCCTAAGTCAGAAGTGACAATAAAATAGAAAGCTGAAAGACTTTACCATTCAACGGCGCTTGCATTGAGAGTTGTATCTTTAGGAAGAAAATATGCACAGTAGCAACTGTGACTATACTGAAGCTCTTGGCTGACATCTCAAGGAAAGACTTAAAATATTCCAACAGTTCACAGGTTTCCCTGTACTCTGAAGAAACTCCCTTATAAATAGGTAGCAAATAGCAGAATGCACACATACAGAGCTTCTGCTAATGAGTTATTGCCCTTCTCTTCCCTTGTCTTTCTCCTTCCTTTTCGGACTGCTTTTTATAAAGCTCCTGAGACTCAACCCAAAACAAATGATGTAATCAGACCTGCCTCTAGGTCACAGCACCCTCAGAAAACTGATCATATCCTTCATTATCTCAATTTTAGTGAGCTTCTCACAGGGCAGACTCCAGCACATGGAAAAGGAATTTAAATGTAGAACTGCAGAAATTATGAAGCAGAAACACAAATGTTTAAAAATGCTGTCCTCTTATGTGCCATACTACAGTAGAGCTTTTCTAGACTATTTCAGAGTGTCTCATTCAACTCCCATTTTTGGATCAGTGTGAACTAGCATAATGGGCCACTGTGAGCACTGGAGGGAGGGCAGGAGAAGTGAAGCTCTGTGTAGGACTGTCAATAAGTCAGAGGGACCATGGACACTAGCCATGAAAACCATCAAGCTTGTCAGGAAGGGATTTTTTTTTAAGATGAAAGCTCTTGGCACCAGAAGAACACATGAAGCAGGGAGGAGCGAAAGTTCATTAAGAAAGAACCCAGATCCTGGTGTTATGTTCAGGACATGTATGGAGAGGTGATAAAAAGAAACACAGAATATGAATTAATGTCCTCTTCTGAAGGGAATTGAGATCAACTCTTAAACTCAGTGCACCATGGCTAGCTGAGGAGTGGAAGGTGGGATTGAAGAGGCTGTTTGGTTTAGTTGAGTACATTATTATTTCTAATTATTATAAATTGCTTATTCTATTACAGTTAACACCTTTGTAGCATGTATTAGTTTTGATTAGTTAAACTTTATTTTCAGCATCTTTATCAACTGCTATTTAATTGCTTAATGTTTTTAGGCTTGCTTTTTTTACTGTGATATATGAGTTGACTGGACCATGGCTCTTCTGCCTAGATCTGAGATAGAGACCTGCTGCAGAGCATGATTCAGGCCTATTGCTACTGTTAACCTGCAGCCCTACCCTCCCAAGCTAGGCAGAAGCAGGACGCAGAGAGCAGGAACAACGAATTCATGTCTTGTAGCCTTTTAGAAAGTAGTTGTCATTGAGTATGGTTCCTTTCTCATGCTTCTTAGGATTTTGTGTATCTAGATTGTAATTCTGCTTGGTTTGATTCAGCTGTGCAATCTAGAGGGAGAGGGTGTGAACTACAGTAAAGTGACACTATCCAAAAAAGAACCATACTGCCTATGATGTTTGTACAGAGGGGCATGCTGAGTTTGTTGAAGCATGTGGGCTATCAGCACACTGTTGGTGCATGCAGGACCTTCCCTAACCTGCTGTAAGTCTGGATATGTAATTTTGTAGGTTTCTGTAGAATAAACTGTTTTGTCATTACCTTCACATAATTGGCAGCCTGTCTGACAAGCTGCTAAAGCTGGTATCAATTACAGTTGAAAATTAACTCCTCTACAAAAGACCCTGTTGTGTAGGAGGGTGTGGACTATCTGCCAGACTGTGCTTTCATACCTTCTTCCTTCTTGTTTGCCAGGGTTTTTGAAATGTTCGCTGTGCTGAGGTGTGCCCTGATTGATTCTTAAGAGTCTCCCTCAGTTCTTTTTTTGCATTTCCACAATCTATGTCTCCTTCCCCAATTTCTGCTATAGTTTGGCTTCATATCCCTAGGAGGAATTCCAGGCAGTGCTTGAGCTTTCAGGGCTAGGTGGATAGAAAGCTTTTGGCTTGCAAATTACAAGCTAAAGAAATAGGAAAAAAACCCAACACCTCCCTTCATCCTGGAAATGCCCTTTACTGTGATCACAGTAGGTATGAGAATGAGACACAGGAAAAAATAAATGAAAAATGTAGGTAACAAGTGATGCTCTCACCATTTGTAATAAGTCATTAGAACTTTAATGACTACATAATATAGTAAATAGGTTGCATAGGTCTTTTTGTGAAAGTTGTTCATATTGTAAATGAGCCAGAATAGGCGTTTTTCTAAAGCAATATGGAGAAAGTTAAATTAACTCTATTAGTTAATTAGCCGTATTTCTGACATGCAAATTATGAAATTTATGCAATAAATTGAGCCCTGCCATTGTCAGAAAGCACACTGCACAATGGTGACGTCAAGAATTTTGGAAAAAGGAAATTAAGCCAATTGCAACAACCCCAGATTGCAAGACATTAGAAATACTCCCTGTATCTTCATTATTGCTTTGGCCTTGATTTCACAGTTTTGACAGCATCATCCAACATATGCTCAGACAAAATGTCTTTTTTTTGTCTTCACTGTGTTTTTCCCATGGAATAAATGTTGTACAGACATTACCGTATATACCTTGTTCTATCTTGTGCTTGGTTTCTGCAAATGAATTCCTAGAGGGCTTCCCATGCTAGAGCATGGGAAAGGATCGTATCATCCCAGTTATGCAGGAATTAGCCCAGTTAGGCTGGACTTGATGATCTTAAAGGTCTCTTCTAGCCTTGGTGATTCTGTGAATCAAATGAAGAGTTATCTTCTCTAGCAGGAAATCAGATTGGGAATGTGGGCTTTCAGATATTTTTCAAGAAGCGTTAACACATGAGTTGATAAGCAGGCATGTGCAAGTTAATTTTTTAGTGCCTGTTAGACTTCTCTGTAAAGTTAATGGGGATATTTTTTTGCTTATCTTATTGCAAACTACTTAGCCTGGATGCTGATCAGTCAATATGTACAAATGACACTATTAAATATTTTACTCTCCCTGCCCAGTAAATGGATGAGATGAGGCCTTCTCAGAAGTCAGTACATTTGGAGTTTTAACTTTCAAATTTTCTGATGATTTGAGTGACCACCCTAACTGCCTCTTCCTCATGTCTTTAGCTTCAGCGATGAAGCTGAAATAAAATGGTAAAAAAAGGCTTTGATGTGAGCAGTGTTAAAGGTCAATGGAGATGCTTATATTACCTGGCTACTTTTCTTTAAAAAACATATTGGCAAACATACGGATACGTGTCCATAACAAACAGACTCTGTGGAGTATGTGTGCTGTAAACAGAAAACAGACAAGGTTAGGATGATGACCCCTGCCACCACATGAAAAGCACAAATGGTGTCTTATGTGATGAAAGGTTACCAAGTAAAACTCTATGAAATAATAAAAGAATCTCAAAGGCAAAACCTCCTCTGTGGTCGCTGCCGTGACTAAGAGGGTTCCTCTGTACTCATTTAAAAACATGTTGAGAGTTTGCATGTGTGTAGGGGGATGAGAAAGGATCCATGCAAGGTGGCAACAAACCAGAAGAAATTTCCAGTGAAAGTTTCCAGAAAACCTAAAATTTGAATTCATGGTGCTCTCAGGTGGGCTTTATATAACAACTAAATAATAGGTATACACTTGTGAGTCACTATATTTGTCCTGTTTGCTCACATTGGAAAGCCCAAAAGTGTGGTTAAAAAAAGGCTCAAGCAAACAAGTCAAGAAGCAGAGTACAGCAAACTGAGGCACTCTGCTAAAGTTGGAACACAGCTTTCTCCTCTTTGCTTTGCATTCCTGGATCCTTCCAGAAATACTACTTAGAATAACAGGATCATTTTTGTTGCTGGCCTCTGCTTTGTCTGATGCATTCACCACACATGGTCATGGTGTTGGCTCAAGAGGTTAAATGTGAAACGCTGAAGGAGTGGCCAGACAGAAGTCTAGCTATAGGAATGACAGAGGCATTCAGATACTTATGTGGTCAGTTCTGGCCTGGTCTAGGTTCTAACCTGGCAAGGTAAAGGGATTTATCTGGACAGGGTACCAGGAGTCCCCATGCAGGATTTCAGTTTCTGACTGCATGACTGACTTCCTTCTGCCTTATTTCTATGCCTACACCTTTGTAAATATTTGTAGGTGCTGCATACTTCCCACATTGCAGCCTGCCAGACCCATAAGCAGTATGAACTGGAGAAGTTTGGAAAGATGGCTTCACAGCTCTGTTTCCTCCTTTCACTGGTGCAGTTGTGTTCCTTGCTCTGAGCGTAGAGGTTCATTGCAGCTGATGCTTCTGCACAGAGGATTAATGCAAGTGTATGGCTGGCTGGAGTCAGACCAGAAGTCCTTTCATTTCTCTTGGAGTGTCTACATGGCTAAGGGATGTTATGTGCTCATTAACTTCCATGCAACTCTACTTCTTCTATTACAAAACAAAACCAAATAAGTAAGCCAAGTCTGCTTGTTACTGGGGGGGGAAAAAAAAAAAGAAAGAAAAACAAAGCCAAAATCCCTTTACAAGCTTTTTCCAAAATATCTTTAAGCTGTCTGGAATGACTCAATGATGTCTGTTACACATCAAGACATCTAAAGGTATACTTTAAAATAAAACCAGAGAGATGACTATTAAGTCGTCTTCAGCCTTAGCTCCAGATGTATTTATGGCTTAGTGTTCTGGGTTGAGACTGTTCTAAATCAACAGGAGAACCTATGCTTAAGCAACTAAAGGATGGTTAAAATAGCCATCTCCTCATGTTGGGCTTGCAGAATGAGCTCTGCTTGTGCAGAAACTCAAGGCAAGCTGTGCTCCAAGCAGTATTTTATTAGCTTTTCAGGCATGAAAAACTTTCTTGGTTTGTCTTGCTGGTAAACACTTTACCAGTCATATGTTGGCTTTAAAAGCCAATGTGAAAGAAGTCAGTGTTTTCAGAAATGTAAATCTCTTAATAGAGACTGCAAAAGCCAGGGAATTAGGGGTGGGGGAAGGGAGAGGGAAGTAGTGACCAGTTCTTTGCATGAAGACATAAAAAATGGCTATGTTTTAAATTAAATTAACTCTGCTTATATAGATCAATAATATATTAAAAAAATCTTTAAAAACACTTAACTGTCATCCAAGAATGCAGAGAGCCCACATACTCCCTTTGAGAGGGCAATGCACCAGTGGTGCATCTGCTGGTTTGAAACTTCCCCACAAGAGGAAGCCCTGGAACTTGAGGATGTTGGAGTTCTCCCACCAGCTTGTTTACTGCAGCAGTTGTGTCCAGAGCTGCAATGTGGTGTTTCATATTTAGGGATAACCATATTATCATAGCAAGTAGGGTAAAAGGGGAGCAGCATAACCCCACACTGTGGTTTGCAAGCATTCCTGAATGTCCTTTCTTTTTTTCAGAACCGTGGACTGCTGCAAGTCATTTGCATACAGAGGTGCTTCTGGGAGTGGGAACAACTTCTTCACTGACAAACAATGCATGAAGAGTTTTTCACATTAGCTGCAAAACTCTATCCAGATGGTGGTAAGTCAGTTAGATTTTTAATTTCACTTTTAATTTCAGCCCTTAGTGATGCATCTCATGACTTGTAGCCATCTAAGTAAATATAACCTCAAACTGCTAACACTCTGAAATGTTTGGAGGTCTCTCTGAGAAGAGAATAATAAATGAACAATGTAAGCAGCATGTGCCAACAACACATACCAAAAGTGCACAGTGCACATACTGGCAGGAAGAGGTGAGTAGTTCTAAGTCTGACCTTCCTTGTACATCGATACAGGGTGGTTTCATATTGCTATTGTTTTAAAGCCCCATCAACTGTATCTGCGCAGTTTCCCACATGACAAGGTGATGTACCAGTTCACTTTCTGTAGTTAACAGCCAAGGTTGACTCTAGACATTAGCAAAATGTCTGCCTGGAATAGCAGCCTGCTGGCAGCAGAAATACCTGTGCCACAACCCTAGACAGTCTGGTTGTGGCTATGGTTGGTTTTCAGGCAAAAAGAGACAGGATGGGTATGGCAAAGTCTGGAGTTAGGTTGCTCGGCAGCCCAGCAACTGAAATTGCTGTTTTCAGGTTTTTTTCTTTCCTTCGAGTCTTCATGGCTGGAGTGGCTCTGTCCCAGACTTTTATTCTAGGAATGGCAAAATGCTATGTGGATAAGAAGCTTTAATGAGAACTCAGGCTTGTTAACCTCTGTTTCCTTAGAGAAGGACTGTAATGAGAAGCATTATCTTCATGCCAGAAATACCGATAGCAATGGTGTAAAGCTTAAGCCGTGAATCTATGAGCAAGATTCATGATTGCATGCCATCCTTATGAGAATGCTCTGGCTATTTAGATCATCCTTTTGATCTACAACTGTTACATTTACCCATCAAAAGAAAATTATCCTGCATTTGGAAAGCATGTCTCAGTTAAGCTGTACTTCATTGTACTTGAAAGATGTTGAGCCTGCCATTTTTCTGTGGGCTTGCATGAAGTGGTATTAAGTGAGACAAAGGAGAAGTGTGTGCCCTGAATTAAAAGCCCTTTTTAAAAAACTACACACAAGTTTAATAATTTATTGGACTTGGATACTTAGTCATGTTGACAAGAGTAAATTCTTATTATGCTCTAAAGTCAGGCCTAGCAATCTAAAAACAGAGACAGTACAGCAGTCAAGTCTCACATTGCTGAGGCTTTGATAATTTTTAGGGCCTAATGGAACATTCAAAGTGATCTTTTGCTAAAACAAGAAAAATTGAATGAATCAATCAGTATGGTGAGATCCCTGCATAATTTTTCCGGCTGTTTGCTACTTTACAGACCTGTGCCAACATGCAGTAGGGATAGATGGTCATGCATCATCTGTTTGTAGTCTTACATTGCTTATATGTTTGAACCGTGGGAAATGGTTCACATGAGAAATGGAATGATGCTGATAGGCACATGTGAATCAATGAAGACATCAGAATGTAGTGATGCAGCTGCTGCTTCACTGTCTTTGAGTGACTAGTGATGGGGCAAGGTCCTACCACAGAATGCAGCAAGTCTTACTTAACAAGCTTACTCATTTACTGACTGGAACATCTATTCTGGTCCCTGCTATTTAAGCACACTTTTAACAAAAGTTGTCATGAAAAGTTACTCCAGTTACGTGTCATCTTAGATTCTTTTAAACACAGAGATCTCAGGACATACAGAAATGCATATTAACATGGTAGAGTGTCACAGTAATTTGGGGATGGTTGCCTTCTCTGAGCATTGATGAGTGCCAAATGGGAGTGCAAATAAAATCATTTTCCCTGGTGCACCAGGGAAATTCCTGGCCACATGGGCATTACAGAAATCAGCTTGCATAAATCCTAGAGTCTAGCAGGCAGAGAAGTGGTAATGTAGACCTGTAGATATTTTTTCATAGTAGCTTTGGTTATATTCAGTCTAATGTTACAAGGCTCTGAGTGAAAGAAGTAGTATGCACTGCAGATTTACAGTTCTAGAAAAGGTCTTCAGATTGTTTTCTTGAATGTGAATTATATGACACTATGTACTAACTTCCTGGTCTTCCCATCTACAAAATGCATTTAAATTATTAAAAATATATTTGAGTAATACCTTTGAGTATACCTTTAGTGTAAAGAAAACTCAGCTATACTTCTATTCTTCAAAATTCAGGGCTGTGTCAGCAGTTCATGGAAGCTCTTTGCTTATGGCACTGAATAGCTGTTGGCACATTCACCTTTTGCTATAATAAGTAAATCAGTTTGGTGTTTGGAGCTTAGGAAGATTTCTTTGAAAGATCTAGTACTGCTTATAGCATATCCCAGGGGCTACTTATTTCAGAACAAGCTCAATATCTCCATCTCACACTGTTTTACCATCTCAGTTTCAAGTTTTAGCAAGGGCAGAAAAAATTCAGAAGGTCTTGTTCAGTCCTTGAGCTAGCCAATGTTAAATGAAGGAAGTAAGGAAAGGAAATCTGAACCAATTGTCTCCTTTTTCACAATTCAGATTGCTACTCAGTGTTGTGAGTAACTGAGCCTGAAGAATAACATACTAGCAAATACTATACTCCTAGTGACATGGCAAGAGAATTCCTGCTTCCCTGGTAATAAGCCTCCAAACAGGATAAAATGCTGCCATTTGTGAGCTCACACAAGTCTCATTCAACTCAGTTATCATTGAAGTGTATATACTGTCTTTGTGTACAATTACAGGGTTTTTTTTCCTGGGGATATTTTGCTTTGGAGTCAAACCACTTCAGAATCAAGATGCTCTGAGACCCTGGCACTTTTTGTGTTAATATTTAAACAGTTCTTTGTGGTCAGTAAAGTAGAACCAATATCTAATATGTGCACAGTACAGTACAAAATTCTTTGTACACAACTAGAAACATGTACATGCAGCAGAGAGACAGATGGGATGCCTTTGTAGCTTGCAGCAAACAGAGAAGCAAAAATAGCTTGTAGAGTATTTTGGCTATCAACAGTCTTGTTTAATGTAGAGAGAAAAGTGATATTGTTTGTGTACAGCTACAGTTCACAGATACATATGATACTTTTACTGTAATAATATATTCTACATGGAAATAACAGATGTTA
>NW_009952711.1:1662851-1667325 GCF_000747805.2 Chaetura pelagica | reverse complement strand
TTTATTTTTCACATCTCCCTTGGTTTGTTAGAAAAACCCACCAAGTAGAATAGTGACAATCACTCTTATTTATACCTTGCATTGTAACCAAGCTGTGATAGTGGAAACAATCCAAATTTTGGATCCATTACAGTATTGCCTTTGTTCAATAAGATGCTTCTGGAATCCTTGGAAGAGGGATGTAAAATTAGCATAGGCTCTAAGAAATCAAAGCACTAGAAGATTATTTGGATATCTGTTATTTTTGTAAAAAATGGGAATTCTGGTAAAAAGGCTACAGCTCTTTGCTTGTCTTTGCACTATTCTCTTCCTTCTACTGCTGCTTTCTTGTCACCTGCTAGAACTTTCAGAATACAGTGAACTAGAGCCTTGTTCTCAGGATTTCAAACCACTCATCTGGAAGGTCAGGCTGCAGCAGATTTCTCACTTTTTGAATTCCCACTTGGCATTCTTAACACTGTGTTGCACACGTCAAGACTATTTTGGAGAGCTTTTGATACTAAGGTACTGTTTGGTTCCAGTATCCAGTCTGGAAGGAGTCTTCAAAAGTGCCCTTTTAAAAGATGTCCACTTCTAGGAAATGGATTTCTCACTTTTTGAATTCCCACTTGGCATTCTTAACACTGTGTTGCACACGTCAAGACTATTTTGGAGAGCTTTTGATACTAAGGTACTGTTTGGTTCCAGTATCCAGTCTGGAAGGAGTCTTCAAAAGTGCCCTTTTAAAAGATGTCCACTTCTAGGAAATGGATTTTACAGGCATGCTCAGCAGTGGGAAAATCAAGTCTGTTACAACAGACTTCATGGAATAGCAAGCTGTTGTCAAGGCCCAGAAAATAATCCATCTCTTTGGGCAAACATAAACCATTGAAAAGAACATGTTTTTTTCTGACAGTAACAGATTAACATATCGTGCATGACCCACTCTAACTGGTGGGTTTAAAGGACAGTGAAATGACCTGTTGATTTAATTTGAAGGAAACACAAAAAGGCAGCTTCTCAGGTGGTCTGAACTCAAGTTAATAGAGCAACTCCAGTGTGTATTGCCTGGGGAATCTGACCCATCCTTCTGATTGTGAGAAAGAACACCCTTCTAGAGAAATATAGGTATGTACACACACATAGAGTAATATTGATGATCTTTTGAGGTCCTTTCCAACCCCTAAGATTCTGTGATTCTGTAATATACAAGGAAGAAAACCCCATATATATGCGTGTGTGCGCGCATGTTTGTACACATTCCAGCCCATATGGATTCTATCGGTATCATGCAATTTCTTTGGCCAGTTTCCTTTTCTGTGTTTCAAGGAACACAGCTGCTCTCTAGAACTCAGATACATACCTGAATTAGACTTAGAAAAAAAATAATCTTCTGGTCTGATGGAATCTATATCAGACTAATACTATAGTCAATATTATTCCCCATAAGAAGCAACTTATTAAGAAATGAAGGATTAGCACTGGAGATTCGTTAATCTTATGAAAGTAGAAGTTGAGGTAATTTCTTAATGTGGGTATAAGCAGGGGGGAATGAAGAACACTTCTGGCACCACCTGGTACCTTTGCACAATACTTGTGTCACACCGCCCCCTCAAGGTGTGCCTACAGAAGTGTCGTGGATGTGCTTTGAAGGGAGTCATGCCTATTTACAGACTGTCATCTTACGTTCTAAATACTGTCACAGGTGCTTGCCCCGGACATCTGCCTAGTTTTACATTCCTGTCCTTCATCTTGGGCGTCTTGCCTTTGAGAGAAGAATTGTGTGAAATAAGTTGTTTGTGGTGTTAAGATCAAAAACTGAAAAGTGTGTGACCTTTATTTTCATAGGATGTGCAGGAAATGGAAATAGATTTGCTAATGAGGCAACATGCTGCTGGAAATGTGCTTATGATAGTTAATGTGCTGTAGTTTACTTTCATCTACAGATGCATGCAACTAAGCTTCTGTCTGCTGCAGAGATGGCATAGTACTCAGAGCTGCAAGAAAAGTCTATTAGAATTTACCTATAATCTATGCTTTCTGTTGCCATTTTTTGTGCTAGTTGTCTGCCTCGGAGTTGCATCCTCCCCGAGTAAAGAATTAGTCTCCTCGCAGTGGGTTTCTGTGTAGTGTCCATGGCTATCACCATTATCTGAATGTTTCACTTTTACTCATTTGGGAATTAAGAGGTGAAAGCCTAATTTGTCAAACTTCTGGGTTTCCAGTAGGTCTGGATTGGCATCTAGTGTTTTCTGAGTGTTTACTGTGTTCATATATTCTTTGCAGTTGAGTGTTAGGGGCTTCTGCCAATATCATCCCACACATTTTGAATTTACTACTTGTAAAAGAAGAAACATGCAATGGGAGATTATAATCTTTCTATCTTTATGCATTTAACTAGAAATTGAGGATGGATGTTTAGCCACAGAGATAGGAAGACTCCTACATGTGTGCTCTGAACAGAGCTGGCCTCTTTTCCCCAGCTGTAGTTCAGAAGGTGGTTAGATTTCTAACTTAAGCAAACAGGTCTGTTTACCTGTTCAAATACCTTGCCAGGTGACATGCTGAGCTTATCTGAGTTATACAGTCCCTTCTAATCTCCTTGCAATTCCAAGCACCTTTTGTCCTCTTATTATGAGGATCTTAATAACTTCACAGCAGGGGAGAAAGAACATTTTTCTTTGTAATATTGCAAGTTGAATAGTTGTGTCCTAAAGTAAAGGTAATAGACGATGGTCAGAGGCCTCTTAAACCAAATCCCTGTTTGGTTTTTTTTCTTTGGGAAGTCTGCAAATTTGCAGCCCTCTGGACTATAAAGAGGAACTCTTGAGAGAAAGCAGTACATAGGCCTCTACACATTTTTGAGGATGTCATAGTCCATAGTCTGCTATGGTCAGTACGGTTTTGCTGCAGTGGATCATATTACTAGCCCTCCATGTTTGCAGTCCCCCTGTCCATGTCCCCCTGCCCCCAAATAGTAGCATTCCTGTCAGCTATCCCATTCAGACTGCCACTCTGTTAAAGCCCTTGAGGGGCTTGGGGAAACAAGATGGCTGTCACTCTTACCTTATACTTGGATCTGTTAGTTCCTTGCCAGAAGGTTCTCTTCCAGCATGGCTGTGCTTATAAAAACTGTTCTAATATCATAGCTCTGCTGACTTCAGTGCAGAGATGTAACAGTTCACACTGCCAGGGGTTCCACTCCATGTGCAAAGCCACACTGTTCTTCTGAGACACACCCTGGTTTTGCTTACTTAGGAAAGGAATTGGTTCTTCTCTCCAGGGTTATTATATCAACTGTAAAGTCATGAATGGGAGTGCTAAGTGAAAGTAGATAATTAAAAGTGTTTAGATGTGCTTATTTTAACACATTCAATCCTTGTTAACCAGTTCTTTACTTTTGAAAGACCAAATATACTGCTACCATAATCCATCCAGGGAGAGAATGTTTTGGTTAAACTCTGGTTGCAAAATACTACTGAGAGAAGGCCAAATGATGCTGCTACAGAGGGGAATATGAGAAGGGCAGATGCAGTTGAGGTTTCTTATTGTCTGTGTGTAAGGATGTGTGGGCCATGACAACAGAATTAAGCACACGGATTGGTTAGAAAAGACAGAAAGCAACTGCTGCTTTAATTTTCTGTATGTCTTCATTATACATTGTGGCAGAGTGTAGCGGGCAAAGGGTGCAAAAGAAACGAAAGGACTCCTTGGCTAATGTCTAAAGATGCTAGCATGACCTAATTTTTTTTGGTCTTTAACTTGTCTAAGTAAATCTTAGATGTGTATCAAGGTTGTGCTGTATGTAAAGGATACATTTGAAAATCTCTGCTGAACTGTCAGCTTCTGAAATATCACTGTGCCATGTAAAATACATTGAGATAGAGGTGTTTAGTGTCCATATGCAGGTCACACAGCTGGCAAAACCAGCTGCAAAATTGTTTCTCACATTAGTTATGTTAAGAGAACGGGTCTAAAAGTCCTAGTGTGCAGGAGTCTCCGGTTCCTTATATTAAAAAAAAACCCCACTTTTTCAGGTATTACAGTGGTGGACTTAATTTGCTACATCTGAAAAGGAACCGAGTACTTTCAATGGGACATTTGCATTGTTCCAGCACAAGCATTCAAATGGCTGAGCTCTAAAACTGCTGTTCTACGTCGTCTGAAAAAGCCGCAAAACAACATCTGGCTTTATTACTAATTAACTGAAAGGTTACAGGCATAGAACGGGAAATTCAGAAAGCAGCTAAATCTGAAGCCAGGTAACTCTTTCAAAAAGCGTGGGGCGAAGGTACGTGCCAATAACCAGCAGAGCCGAAATGAGCGCAGCTTCTGTGGTCTCCAGTTCGACCACGGAGCTCCTCAGGCTCCTGCGGCAGGCAGGGCGCGCCCGAGGCTGCGCACCTGAAGGAGCGGAGTGCTCGAGCACCGCTCGTGTCCCCAGCCCCGCAGACCGATCGATGCCGTGCGGTCTCCGCTTCCCGAGCTCGGGAAT
>NW_009952711.1:1653133-1662287 GCF_000747805.2 Chaetura pelagica | reverse complement strand
AGGCGCAGCCTGTTCGTTAAATCATACTGAGATTACTTTTCTTTTTTTTTTAAATAGTCATTTTTGAAAGGAGTTTAGCGAGTGTAGTTTTAATCGGACTGCTGAGGCCGAAAGCGACGTTGGACCCACCGTTCGATCCGCGGAGCAGCTCAGTGAGGGTGGGCTGGGGGGTCCTGGGAGTCGGTAGAGTTAGAGGTTGTCTTTTTTTTGTTTGCTCGCTGATTTACTGAGATTACTTTTCTTTTTTTTTTAAATAGTCATTTTTGAAAGGAGTTTAGCGAGTGTAGTTTTAATCGGACTGCTGAGGCCGAAAGCGACGTTGGACCCACCGTTCGATCCGCGGAGCAGCTCAGTGAGGGTGGGCTGGGGGGTCCTGGGAGTCGGTAGAGTTAGAGGTTGTCTTTTTTTTGTTTGCTCGCTGATTTAATAATGCAAATCGGCGTATTAGAAATGTATCCGGATTTCAGAACTGTCCCTCGCTTGATCTTGTTTGTTCAGGGGCTTTCCCTTTAAAGGTGCCGTGCCCAAGGTGTATTAAATTTAGCTTTCTGATGGATCGTGGCATGCTTCGACACGGATAACCTCTGATGATTGTTGTCATTTTTGGTACATGTTTTGATTTGTTGTAACAGTAATGCGTTTAGTTATGCTCCGTATGAAGGTCGATGCAACCAAGAAGGTCCCACTTGAAGCAGCAGCGTGACTTGTGTGAGGAAGCCTCATTCGGGAATGACCCATCAGGGAGCACTGAAATGCTAGATTCGTTTTAAGGTGTTCCTTTTTTTAAAGGAAGATGGTTATCCTTTGTCTCACAGTATCGGTGCTTTCGTGTGGGAAGGCTGCTGCTGCTTACTTGAGTTCTTGCCTGATTGCAGTTTCCTGGAGCCAAGGTGTGGTAGTTTTGCTGCTTCCTTTGGCAAAACCAGTTGTTTTACTCTGTAATGCTTTTGATTTTAAAGGGAGTACCCTTTACAGTGAGATAATGTGGATAATGGTTAGAAGGAAAGGAGAAGTGCAGGAAAATCTGTTGTCCCTAATGTTTCTTTACTGAAAAAAATGTAATTAATGACAAGAAGCCTAACTCTGTAGGTTGATCTGTTATCTTCAGAGTATCAAGGGTAAGCAAAGTTGTCAACCAGAAGCATATGGCAGTAGGGAACCACCCTTCAGAGAATTTTAAAAAGATAAAGTTGTCAAAACTAAAAATATATGCTTGAGTATTAATATAACTTTCCAGTGGTAAAAATTACCTAGCTTACAGCTACAGGGCCCTGTTAGGCACACTGCTTCTCAACAAGGAAGTTCAGCCATTGGAACAATTTTTTCTTTGTTGTTCAGAAGTGTTTCTCCCAAACCAGCACTTGCAGGGAGAGCCAGCTGCTGAGCAGTCAATTGATTTATTACATCTGGGAGGCAGAAAGAAAGTGCAGGACACTTTGGGGAACTGAATAGATTGATGACAATACCGTGTCTAGGGGAGTGGCTTTGTTTGCAGTGCCTTTAAGTAAATTAAGATAAGTCACACCGTACTTGCATAGATAACTATTGAATTCTTAAAAAGTGGCTAGGGAAAAAGGTATTTAAAGCATTCCAGTGAACAAACAGCAGTCTCTTGTTAATTTAAAGAAGTGCATATTGTTCTTTTTAAAAAATGAATTTTGCATTTCTACTAGTATAGAAAAATGTAGTCCCTCCCTTCCCAGTTCTGGCTAATATGACATTATTGTTCCATTAGATCCCTAATGGGTTATAGAGTATTGTCTCTTTCTTGTTTGTGCTCATTTTAGTGACGTTCGTTTTTTAACCATATGTAATGCTAGTTTCTGTCAATTCACAACAAATACCATTTATTACTTGATGGCTTTGATACAACTTGGTAATACAAAATAAAAGAAAATGCCATGTATATATTTGTATCTTGTACAAATATAATGCATTTTCTTTTGAGTTTGACACATTTTTCTGAGGGTCTGTGGGTTTACTACTTCTTGGTGGTGTTGCCTCAGTTGGAAAAAAGCATTTAGATGGTGATTTTCTGCAGCCTGTAATAATAAAACACGTTGTCTTAAAATGACTCAGAACTTGTCATCGGTCCTGTTGCCAGTTGTTACTGACCTTTCCAGAAAAGGAGAGTAAGTGAAGATACTGATACAGGAAGCTTGCGGGCAGCCACGTGACCTGCCCGTGATAGCAAAACATTGCAGAATAGGTTGGGGAGAGAGTTCTTAGCTCAGGCTGCCAGTGCCTATTTTTATCATTATCTCGCGTTTCTGCTATTTGAGGAGCTGGAATTATCATGCTGACTGAGTGATGCATACTGGTTAAGTACCTTTTCCTCACCTGTCCACAGAAACTCTCCTGGTTGCAACAATAACTTCAGAAGGTAATACGGTGGCACTTTTGAATGTTGTTATTTGACATTGAACGTTGTGTCATTCATTGTATAATGGAGGGGTGTTGTGTTTGATTCTGTGATACTTGGAAGCTTGCTTTCTGAACTTAAGGAATTAATTAGAAGAGCATGTGCACCAGCCTGAATAGCTATTTTGACCTAAATCAGTTACCCTGAAGCTACCTGACAGAGTTGTTGTGGAGGTCTTGTGATGAAGACAGACTTAAAAAAGCAGCAGGAGAAACACTGACAAAAAGTGTGTTGTTATGAAAGTTTTTGCTCCAGTGAGGAGTAATGGTGTATATTCTTAAGTGTCTTTAGAACATCTGTTACATTACAGCTGTGTAATTTGGAAGTCTGAGAGTTCAAGCATTCCAGTTTAGAAAATGGCATTCTTTCCCGAGTATTTAATCTGGTCGAGTGTGTTCTGTACAGTAAGTGATGCAGAAAGCCACTCACATTTGCTTTGAGGAACTAAGACTATCAAAAGAGAGCATAGAACTCCTTTCTGCAGATCCAGAGGCAGTTGTTTGTTGTTGGTTTTGTAATTGAGCGTTTAAGGAGAGAGGAGATTAATAGATACATAAAGTAGAAATGGCACAGAAACTGAAAATGGCTTTTAATCAGTGCTGTCATGTGAAATACTGCCTGCAGATGTCTGCTAATTCCAATTAGAGTGCAGTCTTTCCACGCACTTTAATTTCTGAAACTTTGCTGAAGTGGGAAGCAGAGTAGCTGGAGGCGTTGGCAGGGCTGCAAAGTGTCACAGTATGAATCAGTTGAATTTGTATGACGTGCCCCACCTTCAGCACTGTTGTGCAAATAATGTAATTATGAAAAGTACTGTGGAACAGCTCAGATGTGGTATTTCTGAACAACTTGTCGTAGACTCATAAAACCACAGGGAGCCATGCCTTACCTTAGTGAGACTGCAATCTTCTAAGCACACCTGTGTATAAGTCTGAAGAGTTCTTCCAACTTTTTTTTTTCTCTGTTGTTGAAGATTCGTTAGTACTCTCTGGACTCATTGGTTGTTCGATGCAGAATTTGATGCTCTTTCTTTAGAAGAGCAACTGCAAACAAACAGGATTGTGTGTGCCAAAATGCAGGCTCGCTGTTTGTTGTTTTGTTTTTCTTTTTCCCTGGGAATTGTACTTCTGAAGTATGCTTAAAACTTTGCTTTTCAGATAGCTGTTAGTTGAATATATTTTTTTCTTGGGTAACATTTTTTTTTAAATACTGAAGAGCAGTTCTGGCTGTAGACTGGTATTTCCTGCAAAAGCTAAATATATTTGCCTGGCATCTGTTTCTTGCATTCTGAGTTGTGTTGAGTAAGAGCTGTAATTTCAGTTGGTCATACATTGTGGCATTTGCAAATATCGCTGGGCCCATAAAAAGTACCTAGGAGAGCTAGGACTAGGAAGCTGTTTGAACGATGATTATGGTGGAAATCCACATGCTGAATTAATGACTTTGTGTTGAAGTAATTCACTGAATTACTTAGTAAATGCAGTTAGTTCAGAAAACCCCCAAATATGATAGAATGCTTTATTTATATGTGAGGGCAAATGTTTGGGGCCGAGTTAGAGAACTTTCAAGAACATGAATGTATTGGGTCAGGTTGCTTTTTTGTTTGCTGCCCCAATCAGTTTTTGTTTTCTCAGTTAAATCAGTTACACTGTTCTCTTTTCATTGGTGTAGGTAACAGTCTTCTGCCACACTGTGTTTTTGGCATTTGACTGTCACAGTCAGTGCCAAAACAAATATGCTGTAAAAGCTCAGGTACATAGGATTTAACTGTCTTGGCTTTCCTTTTCATCTCAGTTCCTTATTAGTGTTTCTTCTCCATCTCCATGAATATTTGTTTGTCCTTTTGCTTTTTCCTTTTTATTACTAGAGGTTCTGATTTCCTCTTTCCTCCCTTCTTACTAGAGTACAGGAGAGAACTCACTGAAACTGGAGAGGGGTAGGTAGGACCTTCCTGGGAAAAATTCTGCGCACGTAGACTCAGAAACCATTAAGTCTATGCACTGTCCATGAGTTTATTCTATGTGTGAGTTCTGTTTGTCACCTTACATCTGGAAAATGAATTTGTCCTGGAAATCAACAGATATTCTGAAATATAAACAACAAAATAAGTATGTAAAAATTAAAATTATTCAGTTACTTTGATTTTAAAGTTGAATAGTCCACATTTTTCTGTGGGTCACTGCAATGCAGTGATGCTTGTTAATAGCTCTACAGACTTCATAGGTTGTTATACCTCCTTAAATTAATTCCCTGGCTGTCTTTTTAAGTGAAGCGTGTTATATTATGTTTTTTTTAGACTTGGTCTTGTTTTTCCTGTTTGAATCACTTTCTGATATATGAGCTAACTGTGAGGGCAGTAGTTATCTTGAGACTGTGTGACAGAACATAGTGCTGTGAAACTGTTCCTGTTAGATGATGTATGTTTATTGGGTGGAGTAAGGGTCTCAACTTTGGTCTCATAAGCTAGACCTAAATTTAATTACAAAAATAGGAGTCTTCAAATACTTCGTATCTTTAAAAATTCAATAAATATATTTTGATTAATATTTTCTTTTTAAAATATTATTTATACTTACTACTCAACAAAATCACAATTCTTTGCAAAACTGGAACATTAGCTGAGGGAAGAGACTGTAGTCAGACATTTAATACATTGCCTTTGTTTAGAAACCAGATAGGATCTTCATGATTATTTTGACAATAAATTTTGAAGGAAGAATTTTACTATTGACTGAATGTATTTAGGATTTAACTAAAAATCCATGTTTTGAAATGACTCTTCAAAGTGTACCATAAGGTAAGGAGACAGAACAGGCTGAAGCATCATGGAAGTGGGAGATACAGATATATCTATATAAAAGACAAAGAACTGTGTAGGAGAGGCACTCCTGTGTGTATGGCAGACTCTTGATTTTATTCACACATTAGTGCAAATCTCATTACCGCTAGTTTAAATGTAAGCAGGATAATAATTTTCACCTGCCTTTCCTAAGCCCTCTATGATGTGCAGGTGTTAAATGGATCGATGCATTATTCTGTTTTCTTGTGTTGCAAGGTGCTAAGGCCTGCAGAGTTAGACTAGTTTTTTAAGGGTTTTTTTGTGGCACCTGTGTCTGAGGTTCATAGAAAGAAAGTTTCAGCCCCAGTGTTTGGAATTAAATAAAGCTTTGAACTATTTCTCATTTGATCAGTGCCACTCACTTTGTTTAGTAACCTCTTCATGCTTTGCTTTCTATTCTAACATTCATTACCTAGATAAAAAAATCGTTAAAGTCTAATACTTAAAATAATCTGTGGAGGTTAAGAAGTGTAACTGAGTCAGAAGTTTAGATTTGTAAACTAGGTAAGGCTTTTCTCTTTTTTTTTTGAGATTATTAGAGGAAATAATATTTATTGTGGAGTGAATTAAAATAGTATTCGATAAAATACTCATTGCTTTATGGTACCCTTGTTATAGGAGCAGAGTAAGATTTTGTCCTTAATGATTTATTTCCTTGATTAAAAAAGGGTGTTTTTAGGCTGTACATGACATGATGAATATACTTACTCAGCAATCCTAACTGGTATGTCAAAGTAAGCCTCTAGTGGTTGGGTTTTTTCCCACCCTTTTGGAATATCTTGGGTAAATTTGGATCTTGTAGACATAGTTATGAAATGTCATTGACAGATTTAATTACCCATTTGAATTTAATCACAATATCCTCAGGTGATTCTTCTGGAAGTTAACCCCTGCACCTGATGCCCTGGATTGCAGGCAGACAACTTTTTAACTTCAAAGTGGCATGGTACAGTCAGGCTGAGGGGTGGGAGGTGTTGGAGGTTCTTATCAATACCAAATAGGCAGATACTGATTTTTCAAGGTAATTCATAGGTCCATCATTTAGGATTCTGTGTGAACATGAGCATCTGCTTGTCCATGTCAAAGTACAGGTGCATTTTCTCAAGATAGCCATGACCCTTTTAAAATTTTTTTATTTTTTATTTTTTTAAACCTTTGGTTCATAAGCTCTTAATTTGATAAAGTTCTTGCCCTCTGAGCATTGGATTTGGATTTTTTTATTGTTCACAGAGGTAGTTAGTAATGTGTCTTTCGTGGAATATTTGAGAAGTAGGAAAGAAATAGTAGGCACTACAAATAAGTAGGTAAGTTACTAGGTTATACAAAGCAAGCAAGAATAATTCTTCCTGTCTTTTCCCTTTTCCCTCCTATTTCTAGATTTAATGTTTTGACCTGAGATTGATTGCTAAGTGACTCAAGAAGATTCCTTTCCTTAAGGGTTTGAAAATTACATTTCACTGTTGGCTTTGCTGTGCTTTTTCTGGCTGCTGTCTGAAAATGAATATTTGTGTGTCTCGCTCTGACCTAAAGATTGAGTAACATGTTTTTTTCTTGGCCCACTGCTGCTACAGTGAGGGACAATATTGGTGAGGGCTAGAAAGCATTTGATTGTAAAGTATATAAGGATATATGTGTGTATATATCTATTTAAATTTGGGTAATAAGTAGTTATCACAGTAGCCAAACCACTAGAATTTGTTTTTAGAATATAAAGGAGAAATAGAGGAAATACATTTTTTAAAATGCTTTTGGCCATAATTGTTAAGTAAAATAAGCCTCCTACTGATGCATTACTACTTTTTTTTTTTTTAAAATAATGGATGTTTTATGACGGTTACTTTCAGGTAGGGTGTGATTTATGTGGTATATTTCCAGGAAGATCAACCTCTGACATTTCTTGACCGAAAGTTTGAATTGACTTGTAGAAAGACTAAATTACCAAGAAAGATGGTGCTGCTGTAACCTGAGAGCTAGGCTCGATTTGTGTGGTTGGTAAAGCTAAGTGACCTTATTTCTTTACCATAGCAAAAAAAAAGCAGCACAGCATGCTCTGTGTGTCTTTGTTTATTGCTGCTATAAGTGATCTGACTTCGGTGTTACACTTTTTTTTTTTTCCTCCTTTGGTGTTGTGTAGTATTTTTAACTCGCTCAAACACACACACACACACCCTCCCCAACTGCCCCCCCCTGCTCCCCCTTTCTTTTAACCACTTCCTCAGGAACTGAAATGTCTGTTTACACTGGTTGAAAGATGGTTTCCTTACCTACCTGACTGCTTTTTCACTACTGGATTAAAAATATAGGCAGATTAAAAAGCCCGCATGTTTTGACTGTTGAGTTGTTCAGTGTGTAATTCTGGGTGCGTAATCACAACACTGAAGTGAAAGCCAGTGTGGTTGAGCCTCACCGGGGAGGTGGGGTACATGCAGATGAAGGTAATCACGTTGTGCTCTGCCAAACGTTTCTCAATGTTAGGAATGTGTTGGAGACTTCAGTGACCTATTTATTCCACAAAAAAATTGTACCCCTGTCCGTGCTTTATATTCTTACTCAGTTTCTGTCTAGTATGTCTGAATGATATAAGGTTTTCCATTGTAATAGTGTGGTTTGCTGTAACCATCTGTGAAATTTCTTACATGACACTGAACAATGCTTTTATTTAGCAACAAAGAGGAAGAAACCACATGTAGCATTATGCATGATCAGGAGTATTGGTTGATTCTGCATTTAATCACTATCACAAAATAACTAAATATTTGTTTTCTCACTAAAAACTTAATCTTTATGGTTTTGGCTGAAAGATAATGGCAGAAAAAAATAACTAGGTGTTTTTCCATAGCTGTAAGGTGAGGGTAGTTAGCTTTCTTTTGTTCTTCTGGGTCTATTTTAATTCTAATGTGATTTCAGTCAGACTGAGACTTGATACTATTGAGACTTCTATTCATTGTGCATCTCTTCATTATGAGGGTATGAAACACGGAAAGAATGGTTAACATTTTTGTATTGTTAGTAATGCTTACCAGGAAACTTGCTTCCTCGTAAATTCCCTTGCTTTGATTTAGATGTAATTTAAATTTAATATTTTCTTATCTTTTCCTCTAGTCTGTGGGTGTTAGGTGATTTTAAAACATTTTAAATAATACAATTAAAAATTATTTCCCCTTTGGTCTGGTTTCATTTTGACTAGAATACTGTTTTTCTAAAACAGACAATAAAGATGTCTAACAAATGAAACTTACGTAAAATATTCTTAAACAGAATATTTACTTTTCTAATGTCAAACAACTGAGAACAAGTTCAATCCATTTAGGAACTTAAAGTGATGGGGCTGGGAGTAGAATGGAAAGAAGAGCTTTATGTGAAATGAAGTTTGAAAACAAATGGGAATACTCTTTAAAACCTAAACAGTAAAACAGCTGGCTTCTAAGTAAGGTGTAGACCATGTCTCCAGCTTTCAAAGCCTATATAACATTCCTTTTTCCTGCATCCTTTGTCTAGAATGGGGCTTTAGCCTATTAAAAGGTTTTTTAAAAATATTCTTTTAACACTTCCTTTTTTAGTCTCCTGGTTTTCATTACAGTTACTCATCTGGAATTGACTAGCTTTAAGTTCTCAAAATGCAGAGCAGATACTTTTACCAGATGTGCATGCAGTTTAAATGCACCACTCTCCACCACCTTCCCCCCCCCATCAAAACACAATGCCAAACAAAAGCCCCCCACAATCAACAACTACAGAAGTTTAACGTAGTATTTAAGGTCTGGAATTTACTCCTAGGTTAGAAAATTATGTTAGCATTCTGTTTGGACTTAAATGTGGTGTCATGTATGTTAATATCTGTCCTTTACCAATATGTTTAGTTGAGGTACTAATTTCAGGATTTTTGATTCCTG
>NW_009952711.1:1626914-1653122 GCF_000747805.2 Chaetura pelagica | reverse complement strand
TAGGGTCAGATAATAAAGCTTGTAGCAAACGCCTTTGTCAATATACAAAAGACTGTGAAGTCAAAAACTGGGAACATGATCAGTTGTGTTAATACATGGGTACTTAGTACTAAGTAACTTATATTGCCTGTTACGAATTTTTACATACTGCCTGTAAAATCATTACTTACCTTAGAGGACACTTACAATTTTTTTTTTAGACTTCTTTGATTCTGCTAATACAGTGTTTTAGCACAGAATCACAGAATTGTTCTTATTGGAAAAGACCTTTAAGATCAAGTCCCACCATAACCTTACTACCAACCATTAACCCAACTCGACTAAGTCCAGTGGTTAAGCCATGTTCCTAAGCACCACATCTACATGTCTTTTAAACACCTTCAGGGATGGTGATTCAGCCACAGAGTCGTCAGGGTTGGAAGGGACCTCTGAAGATCATCTAGTCTCCAGAGAAGAAAACTCCATAACCTCTTCTGGTCAGCCTGTTACAGTGCTGTTACCCTCAGAGTAAAGATGTTTCTTCTTTTTTTTAACTTGAACTTATTATGCTCCAGCTTGTTCCCATTGCCCCTTGTCCTGTCATTGCGCACTGCAGAAAAGAGACTGGTCCTATCCTCCTGACACCCCCCTATAGATACTTAGAGGCATCTGTGAGATACCCCTTTAGTCTCCTCTTCTCCATTCTGAACAGCCTGACCTCTCTCAGCCTTTCCTCATGGGGCAGGTGCTCCATTCTTGTGATAATTTTGTGGCCCTGCCCTAGACTCTTTCCAGTAGTTCCTTATCCTTCATGAACTGGGGAGCCCAGAACTTGATGGAGTGTTCCAGATGTACCTCACCAGGGCAGAGTAGAGGGGGAGAACCTCCTCTGACCTACTGGCCCCACTCTTCTTAATGCACCCTTAATAGCCACACTTCTTCTTAATCCACATGCATAGCACCTCCCTAGGCAGCTTATTCCAGTATTTTATTAACCTTTGAGCAGATAATTTTCTTCTAATGGCTAATCTAAACCTCCCCTGGCACAACTTGAGGCCATTTCATCTTGTCCCATCGCTTGTTCCTTGGAAGAAGAGGCCAACCCCCACCTCAGTACAGTGTCCTTTCAGGTAGTGGTAGACTGAGAAGGTCTCCCCTCAGCCTCCTCCAGACTAAACACGCCCAGTTCCTGCAGCTGCTTCTTGTAAGACTTGCTCTCTAGACCCTTCATCAGCTTGGTTGCTCTTCTTTGGACTTGCTTCAGCACCTCAGTGTCTTTGCTGTTTTGTGGGGACCAGTACTGAGCACAGTACTCAAGGTGCAGGCTCATGACTGCAGAGTATAGAGGGGCAACCACCTTCCTACTCCTGCTGGCCACACTGTTTCTGATACAAGCCAGGATGCCATTGTGGCCACCTGGGCACACACTGACTCCTGTCACACATGCTGTCAGCCAGCACCCCTGGGTCCTTCTCTTTCTGGCAGCTTTCCAGCCACTCTTCTCAAGCCTGTAGTGTTGCCTGGTGTTGTGGAGATCTTTGTAGGGGGCAGCTTTTAGTCTGAATCCTTAGGCCTGATGTTGTCACAGACAGAAGGATCCTGTTTCACAAAGCAGGGATTTCACATTTTTGTATACAGATAGTTGATTTTTTTTTTCTTCACGTATTCATGAAGACTGCCCAGCTCTTCTTTTGCTTCATTAGTTGGGTTATTTTACATCGTTCTGCTACCAAATCTTAATTAAACAGGATACTGAAGGAGTGTTACAAGGATGAAGTGTATGGCAAAGGAAAATTAAGTATTTCTCTAGAATACTTTGATAGTAGTATTGCTTTTTAAAAATATGTGTGTATGCATACAGCAGGCTACACATAAAAAATGCTATGCTTAGCAAATATATGTTTGTTACCAAGTGCTTATGTTTTTGGGACTGTTTGCTCAGTACTGTATCAGTGTACCAGTACAGGCACAACAATTATGTAAATATTGTTCCTCACGCAGATGCTTACAGGAGTAACAGCAGCCTTTTACAGTTTAGCTTGTATCAGTATAGCTGACCTGCTATGTCAGCATAAACTGAACTAAAAAAAGGTCACTTTATCCAAATGTATTTCTGTGCAGGTCACTGTGTTATTGTAGTTTCACCATATACAAGTACACAGCTTCTTTGGGAACCAAGTCCAGGCTGTTTTGTAAAGACTGTGGAGAATATTTGAAATAGCTTAATGATCCTAATCTTGTTTCCATTCAATATGCTCTTAACAGAAAAGGACCAAAGTGTTGCTCTTTTTGTGCTGATGTTTTGCAGCCTTTCCTTTAGTGATGTAATAAAGAACTGTTTTATAACTTGGATGTAACCACAGTTCTGTAGTAGCTATGGCCTCAGGTCGCTTGTGCTCCTGTGACTGGCAAAGTCACGGGTTTGCATTGATAACATGACTGCACTAGTGGCAGATTTCTGGTGGTGGACACTGTATCTTGCAGCTTTCTTAACTTGGCTGCCTTACAGAACCTGCTTCCTGTTTGTCTCCTCTTCTTGCTTCTCTTTTCTTTTGCCAGTTTCTAATTTACACAGTGGGCTATTTAAACAAAACTAATAGTTTCTTGAGTTGTTTGTACTTTTACATAGTTGTAACTTTCCTACAGTGGAGATCCATAGCTTTGTTCTGTAAGGAATAAAGTGTTTGCCAGGAGCACTGATGTTTCACAAGACAGCACTTGGAAGCAGTTTTCAATAAGAAAAAAAAAATTCAAGTCAAGATTAAGAAGTACATATTTGCGTGATCATGAGGGTAAGATGGCGTGGGACCCCTGTGATCAGAGTGCCAAACTGATTAGCCATGTCTTACTCATTCTATTTGGCATAGCTTGATGAATGTTATTTATCAGGATGGTGTACACAAAGTGGAAGCTGGAAGGGGAGGGACATCTCTTGAGTCTTCCCATAGTTAGGTATGAGTCTGTACGTAGTAGTGTTAGATGGCTTGATCTCTTGGGGATGGACAGATGCTCCTCTTCTTTACAAGAAAGCTTTGTAGACTGTATAACAAACAAGTATTCACATTTCACTTAGAGAAATAATTATGTGAAAAGCAGTATTTCCCTTTCCTGTTCCTTGATGAAAAATCATTTTTTGAAACTTCTGAATAAGGTGATACTGATACAAAATGTCAAATGACTAACTGCTTTGGGCAACATTGTGGTGTAAAGATTTGCTTTCCCTTTTCTTTTGACATGTTAGTGTCTTTGCCTTACTGCTTGAAGCTATTCTAAAAATACTGCAAAATGAGGCAGTAGGTAACTGTTGAAGTAGCAGCTTTAGTTCAAGCTGAGAAAGCAGCCAGTGTTCTGTAGACTAAATACCACTAAATAAGGTGTAACAAACACAGGTAATGGAGTCAGGTTTTTTTAATGTGGTTAAGGTGTTGGTTGAACATGACTTTATTCCAAAGTAGAGGTTGCCAATACAGTGTACCCCTCCTCCTTGTTTATTAAAGAGCACTAATAAAGGAAAATAAATTTGCTGTTGGAATACTGATTATTGAGGGAAGACATAGGCACCTGTACAAGTGGGTTTGGGAGTCTTTTCTCACAGTTCTGTGTAACTGTCACCTGAAAATCCAACTCTGTTTTAGGGGCCAAGTTCCAGGGCTGAGTAGTGTGCTTTGAATCGGGAAGAGATTTTCTATGGATCTTTGTCTTTTGTATCTTCTGTACTTTTAAGTCTAGTGCCTTCATGTCAGTACCACATCTGAAAGGAATAAAATGCACTTTCTTTACAGATGAAGCCAAATTACCTTTAATTTAGATTATAAGTAGTTCAGGGCAGTGACTGCACTCATGCTGTACATTCCACGGTGTCTGTCTTCTTGGAGTCCTGGTGAATGCTTGAAACTCCCAGCATAATGTCACTTATTAATAGTAAGTAGCAGACAGTAACTGCTTCAAGATCTGACTTGAGGAATACCTAGAGAGCTGAGCTTCAGTGCAGTTATCTGCTGAGCCAACCTCAGTGAAATACAAAATGCAATATTCAGCAACCTTTAAAAAAAAAGTCAGCTGTGTAATCCTCTCAGAACAGAACAACTGCAGGTCACAAATTTAATATTGGCTTCTGTGTTTAATCTTAGTAGGAGTCACTTCCATGTTATTTGAGTACTTCGTGGGAGGAGATGTTTGTGCAGAAGATAAACTGCACATTTCTAATGTGTTGCAATTGGAGCAAAGTTCTCAAAAGTTAAAGCAAACAAATGAGCTATCTTTTCCTATGAGAGATGGAACATTTTAGTGGATGCTAATTTTTTGGCATTGTGCTGAGTTGGTGGACTTATACGGAATACTTAAAGCTGGTGTGAACTCTCCAGAGTGAGCTCTACTTCAGTATAATTTAGCACTTGACAGGCAAGAAGAGCTGGTATTTAGAATACCGGAATGTGCAGTTGTAATTGTCTAGTACATGGTGGAAAGTAAGAATAATAGTTTGCATCATAATGCTTTGACCTACTGATTGAGAACCAGTTTTGTCTGCAGATGATTAACATAGTGAAATAAAAAATGTTATTTCAAAGTGTGAGATTTCTGCTGGGATTTTAAGGCCAGGAAGACTGGTTCATGTTCCTGGCAAGGAAGGTATAGTGGTTTGTTCATGCAGCATTTAATCTGTGTTCAAGTGCATTAATTGTTTTGGCTTCTGTTTTTTTTCCTTCTGGTTTATTTTTTACCTTTCATTTTGTGTAATTCAGGGGAAAAAATAATTGTGTCAGGATAGACTCGTGGTCCATTTAGCTCATTTTTATCTGGCTATTTAAGGTCTTCTCTTTCTCTTCTGTTTGCTAAATATTGGTTTTCTTGCTAACATTTTGGTCAAATTAGATAAACTTCTTTCACCTTTTAACTTTACATGTAAGACAGAACAGCTCTATTGGCTGTACTCTTAGTCTCTTGCAAGGTTACCATCATACTTGTGGTAACTGAATCAACTTCAGAAATAGGAACATTCCTTTTTGGAAAACTGAGACTTGTGAGAAAATATGTTTCTCAAGTAAATTAATAATTGCAGCAGTTGAAGAGAACAATTCTGATGTCTTTAGTTTAAAGTAGTTACTTCAAAGTTTATTTTTCCATCAGATTTAAATAAAAAAGGCAAAATCTAATGGAGGAAACATAAACTGTTTCATAAACAACTAAGCTAGTCACCTCTCTCGATTAAAAATTTACTGACTTACTGCTTTTTTCTTTTTACTTAAGACTTAATTTGATAAAGAAGCTTCTTTCAGTTTTCTTAGCTTAGTTTTGTCTGACAGTCTGTGATCTTAACAGTTTTATATGGACTATGGTGTTTGTAGGTTGGTGAATGTATTTTTGAGTTTTGCTGTAAGTTCTGAATCAGACTGCTCAGGTGATTCTACCCTGGAGCAGCTTTGGTGCATGCTTTGGTTTCCCCACCTATTCTCTAAGGTATGACTCCAGACAGAGAAGGCTGTTCTGGAGCTTTTCCATAGTAAATAATGATATAAATAATTCATGTGTACACCAGGATTTCATCCTCTTCTCTTTGTTCCTTCTTTCTTCTAGCCACACAGACCTCATGTTGCTGATGTCTTTCCTCAGTGACTCTTTACTAGCTGCTCCAAGAAGCAGTTACTTATAGCACGTAGAAAAATTAGGTGGTATTTTTTGATAATTGAAATTGTCTTTTTATTGGTTTTGGGCCTTGCACTTAGCATTTTCTTTTTCTTTTCCTGTCATACCTGTTGGGTATTTGATAGTGTAGTGCTATTACTGTAAATCTTGTAGTAATGGATACTTATTAACAATTTTACTTCATTCAAGTCGTAAGTGTTGTATAATGTAGTTGCTCTGCTATAATTACATGATCCAAATTGGAACTTCTCTCAAAATTTGAGGTTTCAATAGTGTTTTAGTTGTTGTTCCAAAATAGATATTATTTATACATTTATATTGTTTATATTTATAAATATTTATATTTTAATAAATACCTGTATTTATTAGTATTTATATTTTTTATATTTTTTCTTGACTAATGTAATTGTGCTTTTCTTGCCTCTTCTGTGTTCTGCCTACCTGAATTATTTATTGAGATTTTGTTTCTAATCTGAATTTGTAGAATTTACTGCTGGCTTGGAGTAGGAATTGGTATATCCCTTCTCTATGACTGTACCCTGGGATGGTGTTTCATAATTTTCTCGTATCTGTTGTTTTTTTCCCTTCAAGCCCCTTAGCTTAAAAACATCAATGTTTGTTTGAAGTTTGCTAGACTTAAGACAGCTAAAAATTAGGGAACATCTTCTGGTGTCTTGAAGCACAGCACTGTGTTTTTACCTTCCAGCTTCTTTTGTGCAACTGAAAAGGTAAAATCTTAATGGATAAAGCCTTTACCAGCACTGCAGCACATAAATACATATTAAATTAGTGGTACATATTATCATACATTGCACAGTAATTTATTCTGTGACTTGTTACTAGATTTCCAGATTTTCTTGCATTATCTTCTTTAAAATGGTTTCTTGTATAACTAGGTTTATGAAACAGAAATGCCGTGGCTTTTTTCCCTATATTTGGTGGACTGCCTTATTAAAAGCCAAAAGGCAGGTTTTTAAAATTTAGCAGTGTTTTTGCTGCTTGTGCTTCTGTTATTTCTGTACTGTATTTCAAAAACAAGTAGACCTCCTATGGATGTAATGCAAACAAAAATATTTACATTTTTCATGGAAAGTGACAAGTAAATGTGTAGCCTGCGACTGAAAGCCAAGGCAGAAGGCTAATGTGCTTCAGTGTCAGTAGCTCTTCAGTCTGTTAGTTTAGTCCATAATACAGAGTAATGAACATGACTGGCTGTTTCATGTGTCTGTGCTGCTAAGGTGGAGTCAGCAGAGTTATTGCTTGTGCTCAGGATGTGTTATACAACTGTAATATCAGAGCCAATTCACTTGACACTTTTTTAAAAATCTTTTATAGTGTGCCGGTCAAATAAAAGTCCGTGGGTCTGTCTGACGTGCTCAAGTGTCCATTGTGGAAGGTGGGTACAAAGTATTAGTGTGCAGAGATTTTAATCAGACCTTGATCTTTTTCCTTTGCTTAACTCTGAGGCACTTAGTTCAAAATTTTCCTGAATGCCTTATCATTGCCTGAAATAAACATTTCATAATCTCATTTAACTCTTTGTGTTTATATGTACACACTTATTTGCTGTGTTATAAGAGTCCAGAGATTAAACTCAACATTATTTTTTTTCCAAAAGAAAAGCATACAGTCAATCTGATTGCTCAGCTCAAGAAGTGCCTGGAGAAATGCTAATTCAGTGGATTATTGCAAAGTTCCATTCTGTAAAACACGTTTCTATTGTAGTAAGATTAAACCAGTAAGAATTCTTGGAAACCCACAATACCAAAGTTAGAACAGCTTATTTTGAGAAAAATAACTGTCCAGCTTAGACAGAAATTAACTTAAATGTGCTCTAGTGGAGTTTTGAAACAAAGTTATTGCCATAACATATTTAAGGACTAGATCAGAATTCATTCAGAGTACCTGTGGTTTTTATCTGTATTAGTTGAAGTATACCAAAAGAATTTGTAGAGGATGCTGCTATTTATATGTCAGGAAAATAGTAGAAAATTTGCAGCTCTTTAAATGTCTGAGATGCACATATTAATGAAAATGCACTTAGTTTTGACATTAGACAGTATCTGAGATGTGAACATATTTTTGTCTGTAGGGTAACATCTGTGCTGGTGTGCTTTTATTCTGGAAAAGCACCCTGAAATTTGGTGACTTTGTCTTTTACAGTAAATTCAATAAAATCCAGGTTTTGTTTCTTTGACATGGATAGCACTAAGTGCCACAATTTTAATAATGTCTCTCAAAGTTTTCACCGCAACCCCCCTTTTTTTTTTTTCTTTTTATGTTTATTAATTTATTTTATAAATTTATACTTTGAGAGAGCTAAGAGAAGTGGAGCTATTTCATGTTATGTGATGTTGTGAAAGAAATAGTTTGTAATGTTTTACTTGTTACCAGTTAAAAAAAAATTTAAAAAAATGTCCATGTATGACTTTCTTATGTGAATTTGGTAAACATTGGGGCAGTTACACATTAAGTCCCATACTTAGAATGAAAAATAATTGAATGAGAAGAATGTCATGTGCCTTGTAATGGGAATATTTTTGATCATGAAAGCACACAGCATATTCTTCTACTCAGATAATATTGGAAATTAAAGAAAGGTAAATAGAGCTTTTCAGATCATCCCTTGAAGTACATCCTCCAAGATAGAGTAATTGGAAACATTACTGATTATAATTCTAGTGGGAGTACAGCTTCATAAACCTGTTGCTTGCACTGGTAAGCAGAAAACCAGCTCCTGCAAGCACAATGGTCTTGTTGGGGTTGTGACATAACTGCTGCAGGATTCTGCCAGCACAGCAGTGTGGGTAGCCCTGTGTCAAGTGCCTGAACCAGCACAGCAGAATGGTTTACACCTGCATGTGTGAACAAATGTAAAACATACAGGCCTTCATGTGGAGCGTGTGTAGAGTTTCTAGCAGTCAGCATTACAGAGTTAATAAGCAAGGGGGGGAGGAGGAAATTCACCTCAGGTCTGGCCATGCATTTCTAAGGGTTAATAATTTCAGCTGATACTTACAGCTCTTGAATTTGTAATTGTGTTTTTTAAATTAAAATATCAAATTTTGAGTGTCAAAATGCTCATTATGTCAGCAAAAGAGACATAATATTTTAGATTACAGTTATGTGACCCCAAGCCTTAGAGCCTTTCAAAATCATGAACTTTATAAAACGTAGAATACTCTAGTATTAAATTTTGCTGCAGAATGGGAAAGGTTAAAATGGATGTGCTTTTATGTGGGGCTCAGCACGCTGTTCAAGCAGTCACACACATGGTGAGTGCTGGATGGGGAAAAAAAAAGTAGAGCTCTAAGAAAAATATATGGGAAATGAATATGCAGAGCTACCTGCATTACAGGTATAGAAGAAGGGAGCTAATGATGTTCTCGGTTGTGAAGCTGCATCAGTCTGTTCAGGGCTCAGATCCTGGGGTTTAGTACAAGGATGCAAGTTTATGGTTGCAGTAAAGGAGATGAGGAGATTAATTTGAACAGGATGGAAGGTAAAAAGGGGTAAAAAGTTAGAAAAATTAACTAATAATTTTGCAGAAGTGAATTGCCTATTTTAAAGCCTATATTGAATGCTTTTTAGGCTGTGTTTTTTCTTCTTTTTTTCAGTGAATATTGTTTAAGTAACTACTTAAAAGTATAAGACTTTTTTTGTTTTTCATTTTAGATATGTGAATGGCCATGCAAAAAAGCATTATGAAGATGCACAGATTCCTATGACCAATCATAAGAAAACAGAAAAACAAGAGAAAGTTCAGCATACTGTGTGTATGGATTGCAGTAGTTACAGTACATACTGGTAAGGGTTTAAACACTGTAATTTGACAGCTTTTACATACTAGACTCTTGTGAGGCACTGTGTTTATGCACATTTTTTATTTCCAGGCCTGGCTGTTTAAAAAGAGTTATGAAATAATTCTCTGCTTTTGCATGTGTGTTGTAGCACAGGTTGTGGCTAGACTCCCACATTTCAAATAACTTAGCAGAAACTTACTGAAATAAATGCTTTATATGAGGTTTCTAGTTGCTTCTCTTTGCTTTGTGGTGTGTCTAGAACCTAGCCTTTTAATTGCAAAAGCTGCTAGTTAGTTGTAGTTACTCTGTCCATCAATTTAGTGAGCCTTTCACATACCCCTTATCTTGTCAGAATATTGGAAAGTAAAGAAATGTGCTGTGGTTCCTTTCCAAGAGATATGAACTTGGGGTGTGTAGTTATGTCTTTTTTTAGGGTTTTTCCCAACATAACAGATTTCTTCAATCTGGAAGAAAAACTTCTTTCTTTTGGAGTCTTGGTGCAACCTGGGTAAGTTTGGGGAAGTGATGGATCCTGTTGAGAAGCAGCATCAACTCTCTGACAAGATAAAGTAGCAGAATCACAGAAGTGATTTCAGGGGAATTCATGTTGCAGTCTTATAAAATTGCTGAATATATCACTCCACTGATGTGTACTTTGTTCAAGTAACTGGATATCTTTTAGGAACTTCATCTGGGAAAAATCTGCTTGCTGAAGTTTGGGTATTCAGTTTTATGAGGAATACTTCCGTAACATTTTTATCGCCTGCAAGTAAAATCACAGTTAAATGGTCTCACCTGACAAAATTATGTTTGGAACAACTGAAAAATTATTCAGATGGCACATGTAGCAGTGACAAAAGCTGTATGGGTGTGGCATAGAAGAAAGGTTTGAGTAGCCTTGTGATGTATGGGGATTTTGCTTCTATTTGCAATTTATTTAAACGACCATCATTTTTTAAATCTGATTCTTTGTGAAAACATTAGAAATCATGACATTTTTTAAAGTGACACATAGGTACAGGTTACTGGCATTGAAACAGCAGTGGGAAGCTAATTCCACTTTCCTGTTAACAACTGAGTTCTACATTGTGTTTTTTTGTTTTGTTTGAAGTGTGACCTTTCTTCTAGTCACTCTAAAGGCAATAATGTGTGAGGGAATTCCAGCAGGGTATTTGAAGTCTTGATTGTATCTCCATTTATTATGACCATACCCAACTAGCTGAGGCTGGGTGAGTTACACTAGCAAGTCAGCACCCTGCTGACGTTACCCCAAACCCAGCAAGCGCATTGCAGAATGATAGAGCCAAACTGAGGGGACTGTTACTGAAACAAATACGCTTGTGAGGAGCAAACAGGCATGCACTTAGGAAGCTCACTGGTGTTTCACAGCATGTTTGTGGTAGGGCAGATGAGGAGCAGTTTATCATGTGATGTCTCTTTTGCTGTAATTGAGTAGAAGGCTGAGTCATCTGTGGATGAACTAGAACTAATTGTAGAGCATTTTGCCTTGGGGAGTTGGTGTTGGGGATAATTCACTAGCACACTATTAACTCTCCTGTGCTAATGTGAAGCTGAACAAGCTTCAAAAGCAGTTTATCTTCACTTTCATTTAGGAGGGTTCTGTTTTTTCCCACCTGGTTATCAGAAAAAGATACCTGGATTTGTACCAGTTCGTACCAAATGTTTTCAGTGGAAATGAGTTTATATGTTTAAAGATGAAGGGGAAAGCATTTAGACCAACTTCTGCCCCTTAATTTCAGACAGTACTGTAGGAGCTGCTATCAAATAGTGCTTGACAGTTAAAGCAGATAGGTAATTCAAATCGTAACTAGCTACTGTGGAGACTGAATTTTGAAATGTTATTTGTTAGCTTCTTCAGTGTAGACATGAATCCAGTAGACCGTGGTATGTTTATGCATGATGTTTCTTTTCAGGGAAATTGTATGTAAAGATAATGCGGGCAACCTCAGTAATTGGAAAGGCAAGAAACAACATCCTAGGACTTAATTGAATTTTACTTCTGTAACAATAATGGAGATATTTGGATGCAGTGCTAGCTTATATTTTTATTTGCAATTTTGTGTATTGCACAAAGTTGAGTCGGATCCTCCCATGAATTCAAATTTGCTGTGTTCCTTAGCTTGCATGATAGCAGCAGTGAACAGGCTTGTGTGGACTCTTTTCTAAGCAGAAGGCATTTAACCTTTTGCTTTTCTTTGGCCATGTAAAAAACTTTGATGCAGTCATGCACATCCAGGGTTTGCCTTAGCTATTCCTGTCAGTCCAAGGGGAAGAAATACTATGTGACTGTTGAAACTACCCTGGTTTATTGTATTCTGTTTCTAGTTCCCATGCAATCTTGCTGTAAACTGAAACCAAGCTGTCTCCTGTAATTGCATTTCAGGATGGAAGTCTAGATGTGTATTTTTTTCTTTCAACATACCTTTGAAAGGAAAATATTTCAGTTCTGGTGGGACAATGCTTTATTTATTTTTTCCATCTGAGATGAAATTTTTACTGGATTTGTGAATTTGTAATGTTTTGAAAAATACAGGCATGCTTGAGGTATTGCTGATTATTGAGCAACTGGAGTTTTGCATTTCAGAGATTTTTTTGGTCTTTCACCTATGTCCTCCTATTCACGTAATCAGTCTTCACCATAGGAAAGTAGACAGAATGTTAATCTTTTATTTATTATGAGAGTATGACTCTCTTCTTGATTCTTTGGTCACTTTTTGAGACAGTAGGTGCAAAACTAAATCTTCAGACTGAATTATGCTTGAGACCCTAAGCACTGAGAAAACAGACTCATGAATTCCACTTTTTGGAGGCTATTAGCCTCTCAGTTAATTCTGAAGTACTAAGCACAAAGAGAGAAGTACAAATCTTTTTTCTCCTCCAGCTACCCTATGATTGTTTCGCGTGCCATGTTAGTGGTTGTTTTTCTGTGCATGAGGAGTAAAATTATATGTGTAAGATGCCTGCTTGCAGAAATGTGTGTTTCCTGGAAGAAAACTCTTGTAAATTTATTTGCTCTGTGCTAGTCAGCAGGCAGTTGCTTAGCACAGAAGAAGAAAGGCTGCCCTGTTTATGTATTTGCATAATATGTTTCCCGTGTTCATTTAATCCCAGACACAACTTGCAGATCAGGTTTCTGACCCATTAGCCTCCTTGTTATCTCTTAAAGGGACATGGTTGTGCTAATGTTTCCCTTACCTGGGCTGAAGGACTTAAATTCTTTCTTTTTGCGATTGTGTTTCTGTCAAAAAAGCAGACTTAGTGACCTTATGCATGATCATCTAAAAATGAGATTAGGGCCATTAGTTTATATTCTGCAGTCAGTGGAAATTACAGAAGGTAAAAAGCTTTTATCTAGACAGTAATTTTTGAGTTCTTAGTTTACTCACAGAAGGTGTTAGTACAACTAAGGAAACTTGTATTTTCTTAATTTTTCTTGTGTGGTAGTTCTCCAAATCCAGTCAGGGCTTCTAAGCATAGGATGGAGGTCTGTAACCTGCTGAAATGGCCAGAACTAAGCATGAGTGTTCCCAGAGCAGTGCATACATTCACTGGCCTGCTGCCATTTTAGCAGCAAAGGAGGCCAGAAAAGACCAGACCTTGGAGGTAGCAGAGTTGCTAAAAATAGAAAGTGTATATAGAGGACAATGTTGTGCAAACCCATATAAGGGACCCTCCCCAGAGCACAGAATTTGTTCTGTACAATTGCTGTTAAAAGCATATTGTAAAATTGCTGTGTGCTAGAAGGTATATTATTAATTTGTGATAATATCAGCTTCGTATGTAGGAAGTAATCTGTCAACAGTTTATCTTTTAAGGTGTGTGGGCTCAGCAAATTTAAAAAAATTGTTTGGTAGTAATGCTGTTATTTCTAGTAGGAGTGCTGAATGCTGCTGTGTTGCAAGGGAGGTAGTTTTAAAAACCTGTGTATTAAAAGGGAAATAGAAGGAGCTTGTCTTGTTTTTAAGTAAATCTTGAATTTGTTTCAAGGACCCTGACATTTAGTTATGTATTTGGTTTTATTCCTCCATTTTGGGGAAAGTGCTAACTTGTAATTTTTCGGTAAGGATGTAACTGGTATATGAGATCAGACTAAAAATAAGATTAACATGAACTTTTAGGGTGTGGGAGCAGGTATTAAATCACCTTTCAGGAATAAGTTGGCTTACAGGCTTTCAGTGAGCTTGCCTGTGCTTTCATTCCCTGTTTATAAATGTTAGTAGCTACACAAGTAGGGTAAGGGTGTAATTGTGCTGGTGCACCTGGGAGTGTGGACATGCTTGGTCTTGGTATTGGTATTAAGGAGGAGTCAGACTGTACTGTATCCACCTGCACCATGTTTATTTCTTGCCAAAGCTGGCCTGGGTAGTTTGCTGGGATAGTTGTCCTTGATGTATGGTGTATGTAGAGTGGTAAATGCAAGAATACTTAACTAGGTAGTTGTAGGTGTCCAGTAAAGCTGAATAGGACTACTTAAAACATGGCTGAAAAATAAGCACATTTACAGATTTCTTCCCCCTCTCAGACTAACTATGTCTGTGGAAATATTTGGGAAAAAAAATGCTTTACTGGCAACAACTTGTCTTAATTTCTCGATCTTGCATAAATATAACTGCTGTGCGCAGTGTTTGGAAATCTTGAGAGTCATACTAATTTCTCTTCTCAGAAGCAAAAATCAACAGAGATCCTGGACAGACTGGTCTTACAGTCTCCTTTTCAGTGGGGAGGGCCTTTATTTTCTCAGCTCTGTAGTCTGTTCAAGAATTCAGTGTTTGAATTAACTGTCAATATTGTTGCCTTTGAACTACATGGCAGATTTATGCAACAAAGTATATTGTCAATTCCAACTGTGCCTGAAGTTGGTAGCTTTGTTAACTTACCAAGCACACCTCTGCTCCAACAGAGGAGCAACCTAAGGCAACAAGGATGTGTTCTGCATTTGAGTCAGTCCTGTGCCAAAGGCAAAGGAGAGAAATAGCTATGGCAGTTTTCTTCACAGGAAGTGTTCAGATCTTGGCCAGAATCTGATGCTACAGTTTGATGCTTCACAATAAGTGTAGGGCTGACAAACACTGCTCAGGGCTGAGTTACCTTTGTGGGATGTGGAGTATGACAAGTCTCTGCTTCCTTTTAATCACAGTGCTCTCACAAGAGCTGGTGCAAATGGTGTTAAGTCTATTTTTACCTTCCTGTTTCTCATGTCAGAATGGGGTTATCTGGTTCTTGGGGGAGCTCTTGGCCAACCCTGCAGGAGCACTGTGAGATGTCACTGTCACTTGCAGCCCCTGTGCACAGCGGGAAGGCTGCTGCTCCTGTGGGAGAGACTTGAGGAGCCTGCTCAGAATTCTTGGTTTACTGGCATGCAGATGTGCATTCTGCTGAGCTGGGCTTCCTTACTGACTGCAGCACTTCTGTTTCTTGGTTCTAAGTTGGTTTTTGTCCTTCTTTCCTTCCCCTGTACTTTCTGCTACCCCTCCCCTCTATACAGACATTGTCTTCCCTTCACAAATGGAAGAAGGAGCATGGATTAGAGGGTCCACATTACTCTGGGGCCTCTGTTCCCCCTTTTTATTAGCGCAAGAAATGCAAGAGATTTTAAATACAGCAAAGCAACAGAAGTAATGCCATCTTGGACCAGTGTTCTCCTTGTGATGGTTTTCTTTGCTACTCTCTCCATTTGTTGCTTAAAATTGACTTGTGCTTTGTGGTTTTACTCAGGAAAATAGTGAAATATGATGTGGGTTTTGTTTCAGCATTCCCTAGAAGACTGTCCTCCCCTCCTTTAGACACAGTCTGTAACCTTTGCCTTTGTGCACTACGTGAGGCATTACAAGCCCACATCTTGAATATTAAATTATAATGAATGCACTTGCCTGTTGGGAAAGGTGAGACCTTTGTAGAACATGACAGAATTTTAGACTTCAGTCTAAACTTTTTGCTTCTGCTGAGAGGCCATTTTGATGTGGCTTCACTTTACATTTGCTTTGAGAAAGTGTGGGGGTTTCAGCTTCTCTCTCTTTTTCCAAGCCAGTTACTTAACTTTTGCTCACCCTGAAAAAGCTCAAAATACCAGCTGAAGTTTTGGAAGAGTTTCTGTGTATATAAAAGCCACACGAGAGATTGAGTGGTATTTGTGGTTAAAGCACAAAGTGGGAGTTGCCACAGACTTCTGGGATGACTTTGAACAAATCATGGAATATCTTACTTCATCTTCCCCGGTGTTTTTCTGCAGCAGAAACTTGTACATTAGTTTATCTGTACATTGTACATTGTTTATCTGTTCAGCACCTCAGGTTTTAATAAAAGCTTTACAATATTAAAATAAATCCATGAGTAAAATACATTAGTAGAAACTTTGTATTCTGTTTACCTGATGTCAGCTGATCTTTTCTGATAAATTTTCTGTGGATTGGCTACTAATACTACTTTTGTTTACACCTTGTGTTTCAGTTTTTGTTGAACTGGAAATACTGCATTGATAAAGCAGCACATTATGCTTCTGCTTTCTAATAAAAACCTGAGCTAGAAGAAACATGTAATAAGATACTGCCTGTACCTTCTCTTGCTATAGAGTAGTTTTCAGAGAGGACCCAGCTCAGTGTGTGGGTGTTGTGTTCCCCTGTTCCCCTCATAATCTTCCACTGAATCATTCTGGTGCTTTCCACACGTAGGCTTGCATGACTGTTTTTCAGTACTTCATTGAAATTCTCTGCACATTCTGAGAAATGTTTTTCTTGCAGTTATCGCTGTGATGATTTTGTAGTCAATGATACCAAGCTGGGCCTGGTACAGAAGGTCAGAGAGCACCTACAGAACTTGGAAAAGTAAGTAGTTTGTTTACCTTCAGATTGCTCTGGATGGACTTACAATGTTGCATAGTTGAAGTGGTATTTCTGTTTTATATATATATATACATATTTATACATTTTGGTCCTTTGTGTGCTACTGTGTGTATTTAAATAACCTTTTCATCACTGAGAAGCAGAGATGCAGAACAAATGCTTTTGTCTGGTCTTGTATGTTTTCGTTCTTAAACAGTGAATCTTGTAGAAGTAGCATATAGTGAAACAGGAATTCAGATATCAGTTAACTTTCTTGCTACCTAGCCAACAATTTTATTTTTTTATATACAAATGGGAGATAGTTTGCAGGACAAGATCATAGTTTTGTCAAAAACAGAGTAAGTTTCTGGAGTAGAGACATTGAAGCAAACACGCAGGTGGAAGTAGTCTTCATATTAATTGCAGATTGATTAAAAAGATTTAAGAAGGTTTATGAATTTGGAATTGTACAGGAGACATGTTTTTCCTCTGCTATGTCTGTCTCTGAAAAGTAGATACTGGTCTTTGTGATGCAGCTGCCACAGCCAGTGCTAGATAGCAAATAGTCTTCTCACAGTTTGCTTGGAAATCTATAATACTAAGTGGAAGTACATCTGCATACAGGACTTCCAAGTACATTTGAATCTTCCAGAGCTCAGATAGGACTCCTGTTAAGAAATTGCTGTGATTTTGGGAAGTCTCTACTTCAGTTAACTGTCACTTACTCTGTCAGTAATAACATTTTCATTATTATTCATTCTGGTTTTGATGGTCATGTCAGGTATGTAATGAGAGGTAAAGGTGTTTAAGCATGATGCACATTAGTATTTCAGAAATGTCCAGGAGATCTAGCTCTTTGAGAAGTAAAGGGTACCATGCAGGCTTCTGTAATGACAGTTATTTAAAGTTTGGAGGGGTTTTTTAATTAAAAATTTAAAAAAACAAACCCTGAAGTATGGAAAAAGTTATAATTTAGCTATTAGACTAGAGAGATCACAAACTGGTAGAATTGGGGGCCCAGTAATTTCCAGTGATGTGGAAAAGAGTAACTATTTGTTCTTGTAACTTTGTATTACTATTGCACAAATGTTGTAACCTGTATTTTTTAAGTGGTACATAAGCACTTGCACGTGGGTTATTTTTTATTTTTGTTAACTGTCCTGATTTTTGAAGTTGTTTTTCTAATGGTGTAGATGATTCTTCTGACAGAAGTATTTTATGAAAAGTCTGTATTAAGATTCCTTTGAATAAGGATAAAAAGTGGCATGCTAATAAGACCACTATTCAGGGCACATGCATAACTTGATGCACTTAACTCAGATTTTAGTGTTGAAAACAGGATGTGGGTCTTTACTCTGAGGGAGATGCAGTCTGTTCCAAGACTATGAAAAGCTTATGTTGCAATCAGGAAGCTCTTTGCTGTCTTAATGACAACTGATAGCAGATGTAATCACTGTGTTAAACATTACCATGATTGTTGTCCATTTCACACAATGTTTTGTTTTATGGTAAGTAACCTCTTTTAATGTCTTTCCAACAGTTCAGCTTTCACATCAGACAGACATAGGAAAAGAAAACTGTTGGAAAACTCATCTCTGAACAGCAAGTTATTAAAAGTAAATGTAAGTATGACAGATTCAGTACAGTGAGTTTAAAAGGTGTTTCTAAACCTATTGAGGCTTACAGTTGGCCTAGGCTTGAAACTCTTAGAATCACTACCCAAATTCCACTGGGTGCACTTTTGCTTTCTCATCCTGACCACACACCTAAAAGAGCCTCTTCTCACAGAAGATATTCTGTGAAGATGATATTTGATATTCTGCTGCATTTCTATTGACCTAGACTTTGAGCTTCCCTGTCCTTAAGGAGGGTTCCTTGTCAAGATGGAGCTTCAGAAGGAACTAGTAACTCTTGGGATTAAAGCAGGCCCAGACACAATACTTTTCTGACCAGACAAGGGTTTGTTTTTCTTTTTTTCCTTACAGTGCAGAAGGCAGAGAAGCAGGTGCTCTGTCTTTTTCTGGGGGGATAAGAATAATTGTTAGGAAAAAGTAAAAAAATTACCATTTTAAAAAGCTTAGTAAAACTTGCTTTCAAAAGGAACTGTGGACTATTCTGAAAGCTTTTCTCACTCTCATCTTCCTGCTATTTTAAGTTCACATGTGCAGAATAGCAGTCAGGAGAGGACAATCTAGCTCTTGCTAGATAGCTGAAGGGCTACATAGTCTCTTCAAGACAAAGAGTGCCCCAAACCGAATGTCTCACTGTTCCACAGTTTGACTTGAGGGATTTTCTAATCTTCATAATTTCTCCCGGATTTTAGGAAGGGAGAGGGGAGCTGCCACCTCAGCTGTATGCAACTGCTGCCTTTTCACCTCGGCCAGAAAGAGTGGTAGAGCAGAGCTGTTGCTCCTTGCTCCTCAGGGCTGCAGGACAGCAGTGTAGTCCAAGGGAGCTGAAGTAACAGCTGTCCTCAGCCATGAGGAACAATTACCTGAAGATAAAGAGAAGTAGTTCTTGGGAGGAGTATCAATGGGAACAGGACACCTCCTGTGTCAGGCAGGAGCAAAGAGCAAAGGCAGGGGCAGGAGCAAAGCAGTCAGTTGCTGTTTTGCAAAGTCTGTAGGTTTTAGGTACTTGAAAAATGCACTACCTACAGCCAGCTTGGTGGGGAGAAAAGGAGGAGCCCTGGTCAATCTGTCCTTAACGTAACCGTTCTCATTTCCAGGGAAGCACCACTGCCCTCTGTGCCACAGGCCTGCGGAACCTGGGGAATACATGTTTCATGAATGCAATCCTTCAGTCACTCAGGTACCTCCCAAGCTTGTCCCACCTCCTTCTGTCATGGCAGCTCTTAGTCAAAGCACAGCCAGAATGGAATTATTTCAGGTACTTGGGATGATGATGACATCTACAGATCTGCTCAGGCATTTACAGATCAGTATTTGTTACAGTATTTCTTGTGTCTTGAGCTGTTGGTGATTGCCATCCTCTGTCAGTGCATGAAGTTGTGTTTATGCATGGCAAAGAACAGGCTCCAGAACATATACTATTCTCTTTGTTCTCTGCCCCTTAAGGATTTAATTAATTTTCCTTTTTCCACAGTAACATTCAACAGTTTTGCTGTTACTTCAAAGAGCTGCCCGCTGTGGAGCTGAGGAATGGGAAGACGGCTGGCAGGCGAACTTACCACACCAGGAGCCAGGGGGATAACAACGTGTAAGCTGCATGTTCCTTGTTGGCACTGATCTTTACAGAAAACAGCAAATGCTCAGAGCCACTGTGCTTCCAGTGCTGCAGAACCATAGAAAAATGATTCATGGGGGACAGAGTCACAGTAAAGGAAACCTGTGTCCCTGGCAGTTTGTTTATATGGGCCTGATGCTCCAGAGGGAAGCAGTCAGGTACATCAGAAAGAACTGGAATGTCGCTGCAGTTAAAATCAGATTAAGATGTGCTAGTTCAATGTATTCGAGATATTATGTTACATAATTACAGCTAAAATACAGTCATGGGAACATGTCTGCAACTGAACATAAAAATAAAAAAAGATGGCAGAGTGGTTCACAATTTGTAGCTTGAGGAAGTGTTAAAGGAATTACGTTAGCAGAGTTTACAGTAAAATGGTAAAAGATGGATAGATTTCTAGGTGAGTCCTCAACATCTTGACATTTTTCTCACCTATCCAGTGTTGTGTGTAGGACTTTGGGCATAAAATCTTTGAAGTACTGGAAAGGACATTTACCAGTCATTACAATCTTAACCAAAGTAACATCTGATCTTTGTACTATTGAGCCAGTAAAGCTGTGAGAGTTCTAACACCCTTGTAAGTGTTGCAGTCACCAACTCCTACTTTCTTTCCAGTTCTTTGGTGGAAGAATTCAGGAAGACACTCTGTGCTTTGTGGCAAGGAAGCCAAACTGCATTCAGTCCTGAGTCTTTATTTTACGTTGTTTGGAAAATCATGCCAAATTTTAGGTAAGTCTTGCAGAATAAGAGCAATAATCTTGATTGCAGCCTGGTATTGCTGGTGTCCTACTCTCTGCAGCTTTCCCCTATGCCCACAGATACATTGAAAAGCATCTTCACTTGATGGACAGTTTTGTGTTGATGGGTAGTGCTTTTTTTCCCCCACCAACCCTTCTACCACACGCTACATGTAGCAGTGTTGGGGAGGACAAACATCTCAAATACTAAAATAGTAGTAGTTGTAACTGAGCCAGTGGTCCAGAGGGCAGAAGAAGAAAGATAATGAGTGGTAGATAAGTGCCAAGTGCGTGGTGTTAACAGAACTCAAGCTTGGCTGCCATACGAAAGTGACATAGTCAGATTAAAAAAGGTACAGCACCTACAGGCCTAAATGCAAACATACTGGCTGAAACTTCCTTGATTCTCTTAAAAGGCTGTAGTCACCAGCTGGCCATGAAATAAGGGCTGTAAGAAAGTAGGCATTTTGTGCCCATGCTGACAAAAAAGATGATAAAAAGAAAGGAAAAAGAAGGTTACCCAAGTAAATCGAAGTATCGTTCCTCTCCAAGGTCTCCCTGTCCTGGCCCCTGAACCTCTTTCAAAGGAGCACTGAAACCTGTTAGGATATATTGTGCTGAAGGTAAGTTGCTCCGTGTTCTCAGGTAGTAAAGATGTTCTGTTCTCTGTTACATCTCCAGCAGTGCTGAAAAGATGCTGTGAACACATCTGCTCAATGAGTAACCCCAATAGCACAAATCTATTTATTCTGTTCTTCACACTGCCAAATATGTTTCACTTGGCTTATGAGAATCAAGGAAGTTTAATACCAGTAGTTGCAAGCAGCGACCAAAACATTATAGGCAAATTAATATCATCCATAACGTCCTTGACAAGTTTCCCTATTCAGTCTTCACTACAATTCTTGTTAGACGAAGTAAGAAACCAGTTCATTAAAGTTCCTCAAGCAGATTTTCAGCACTGTGGGTTCTATCACAGCTTTTAAAAGGAAAAGTGCTGCTTTTTGGGGTTCTCCCTCTCCCCTTTATTATTCCCAGTTAGTTGGGAATAAGAGAACTTATTAAATCACACAGAGAATAGAGTCAGCTGCTCTGTAGATTTCCACTCCTACATGGTCCAGGAAGAAAATGTGAATTTGTTCAGTGCGTAACTGTACCTTGTAAAAGCGAGTGCTGCTGCAGTTATGGTTGTACCTCGTGTGCTCCTTGTGAGATTGGGAGAAGGTGGCTGGACATGGGTGTGAAAGGAAGCTGGAGCCAGTAGCATGTTAACAGGAAGCCAGCCCCTGTGGCTTGGTCTTATGAAGTCTGAAGTGATGGGGCAAGGGGAAGAAACATGGTTGGAATCCTAGTTTTAATTGTTTTAGCCCAGAGAGATGGCAGTTGTTAAAGGCACCCTGTGCCTGCCTCCAAGGATTGCAAGTGCTGTTCTTGCAGAGGTTACAGAAAAGCTGCTGCTGCTGCACTCCAGGGCCTCGGTACTGCATCCAGGGAGTAGAGCATCCTGTGTGGTTACTGTGAGCACAGCTGGAGTGCCTCTGAGCTCCAGTGCTGCTGTGCCAGTCCTGCTGCTCTCATGCTGCTGCGTGCCAGGAGGGCTGTAGCCTCATCCTAAGTTGCAGGATGTACATTTTGCTGCTGTATGGATGGTGTCCTCTGCTTTCCTAGTAGCTGTCCCTGCTTATACCCTGTCTTGATGTGGGTGGGAAATGGAGCATCAGAGGAGGAGGCCTGGAACTGAATTGCTTCATGTGGATGGAGATGAGTTTTATTGCACAAGCTGACTATCAGAGAAACTGGGCTTTCTGCTGATGGGCTTTTTGGTCATAATTTAACAGTGCATCATCCATATCATCATGTTCTTTGAAATACCTGTATCTATACTTAATGCTTTTTAACAAACAGTAAGACTCTCTAATCTATAATTAACATATTTGTATGCAAGTATAAACACATGTACCAGGAGCACAACCAACAGTGGGGAATGATTCCAAAAGTTATTTAGTAAATTGATTGCAGAGCAAGGGTGCTGTATACCTCAGAGCTCTTCTATGAGGAATTTAATGTTGAAAAGGTGTCTGAAGAAAAGACTTGCCATAAGTTTCATCTTCAGCTGTTTATGAAGATTGCCTGTATGTTTATTGTATTGATGATACCCACATTAACTAAACTAAGCACATCCTGTGTTATCTCAGCAACTTCAGAATTATCCTACAGTGTGTACAGTTAATATGCAGCTTTGTAGCCGAGTTCAGCTTTTTTTTTTATAGTAATGTGTAATTATTTGGCAACTCTGGGAGAAGTCCTCATTTTGGCTGTACAGGACTGTGGCCTGTTGAAGCACAGCAGTGTTTCTATGTGCCATTTTTTCTGCTGTGAAAGGTAGTGTTGCTGATGTTGTTCAGGGTGTTGTAAGGTCTACATATAAACTGTGATTTCTTAGGAACTGCTGGTTGGGGAGAAAATGTTAGTGTAACTCCTCAAGATGAAAAGGCTTTATTTCATTTTTATTTTGTTACCTTGTAACGATACGTAGGACAACTAGATCACTGAGCACATCAGCCTCATGGTGCATACTTGTGTTGTATTGAGTCTGTTCTCATTTATCTCTGAATCTGGGTATTGTGCCATGAGTCTTACGGACATTTTCCCTCCCCTGAGCCTTAGCATAAAAACCCATGTATGTAGTTCTTCCTCAGCCATTCCTATGTGAGTTACTGCCAGTACTTACGTGGAATAGTGAGGAGGAAAAAGCAGCAGGCAAGGCATGACAAAGCTGCTTAAAGAAGAGAGAGGAGGGAAAGATAACCTATTTCTACTATGTAGGGCCTTTTGTAACTATAGGCCTAGTGTATAATTAAGTCAGTGTTGCACAAAGCTTTCACTAGGTGTGCTTTCCAGCTGCATCTCAGTATACATCTTATGGCAAACAAATAGCAGTTGATTGTTAAATTTGATGCATGATTTATCTTAAATAACTGTAAAGGCCTATTTTACCCTGATAGCTTCTCTGTTTGTCTGAATTAGGTTTTTTTAGTGGTGAAATAACAATGGTGATTCTTTGAGCAGCATTGTTGCTGATGCCATGGCACTTCTGAGGCTGAAGCCCTATGATGCTAAATCCTATGATGCTCAGGAGATGCTCTGGGTATCCTACAATTGACCTCCCTCTCCCAGCAAACGGTGTGTGAGTTATGCAGGGGAGGTGTGAAATTCTGAGCATGGCTACAGATCTCACCCTAGATGAGGAAAGGACTCAGTCTTTCATCCTAATTATCTCAGAATTCATATTGTTGACAAAAGATGCATGTGGTTTTAGTGGGAAGGGGAACAAACAGGCAAGAAGACACCTGGAACTGCCAAAGTGAGTGGGATCAGTGGCTGAATGAAAGCCAGAAATACTGAGTCCCCCACGAACAATACATTTTATGGTGGCTCTTTTTGAATCTTACCGGGTTTGAGATGTCAGTGTACTGTCATCATTTATAGTAGTTCCAATTAGGGATTAACCTAATTAATAACAATTCTGCAGAGGTACTATATAGTTAATAACAATGAAAAAGGAGGCATGCTTTGCACAAGTGAGGGGAAGTCACTGCTACCAATTGTGTATTTTTAAGTAATGAGTGTAATGAGTCCTGGGATGTTACTAGCACAGACTGAGTTTGCTGAGGTTGATTTAATGTTAACTGAATAGGTGAGCAGATGTGAAGTCTCTGCTGCCTCTCCTTGTTTTCTAAAAGGTGTCTTTTTAGCTACAATGTATATTTTTAAATGTTGCTCCATCCTCAGAAACAGAGGCACAGGGAGAGGGAGCTGCACGGGACCAAAATCACTTAGTTTCTTGAGACATAGCTGGATGAAAGCTCCAAAGGCTGCATGGAAAACTTTTTTTGGTACAAAATATGCATGTGTCTGTGAAGTCTGCTCAGGATTACTAAACAAGCAAAGGTTCTTCCATGTGACCCTGGTCCTCTCTCTGTGTCCCCATTAAAACAACCTGTATATCTGATGATTTTTGTCTGTTGTTTCCTTTTCTCTTAAGGGGATATCAGCAACAAGATGCCCATGAGTTCATGCGTTACCTTTTGGACCATCTACACCTGGAACTCCAGGGTGGCTTCAATGGTGTTTCACGTGCAGTAATTCTACAAGAAAATTCTAACCTGTCTGCAAGCAACAAATGTTGCATGTAAGAAGTGCTTTTTCATTTCTTCAAAACTTTAATGCATTTGTATAGGTCTGCATGTGGTCAATCTGGAATTTCAAATTCATGGTCCCTTGTTTTAGGTCTCTTTAGTGCCTGTGTTAAGAATTACAAACCTGCAGGTTATAAAGGATTAGCATCCTACAAAATGTGCTTCCTTTCAAAAGGATCGGCATTTTTCATAGGTCTGATTGAGCATACAGGCTGTGCTGTAAACACATTTGAATTTGTTAGTCTTACACCAATAAAAAGAATTACAGGAAAAAAGCAAATCTAATCTACACCCATATAGAATTCTTTGTTCAGACAATCAGTGTGACAGGTGGCATGAGTGATAAAGGAGCAAAAAAGATGGTCAAGTAGGCTTAAATTGTCAGCAGCCCCCCTGGATGGGCGAGTGAGCTGTACAGTTACAGTCTGAAGTCAGTTTTCCTGCAAACCATCTTGCTGTCTTTGCATATAACTTGACACAGGTAAAGCTGTTGCTTTTTTTTCTGGGAATTTTGCTTTTCCAGTTCTGTGTCTTGAAGCAGAGGTAGTCCATGTGCTTCACTCCTGTGTCTGTACTTCTCAACATAGTGTTGTTTCATTCTGTCCAGGTGTGTTTTCTCCCTAATTTAAACTGTCACAGAGAGAAAACGCTTCAAGTTTGCTTCAGGAAGGAAGTCAGTTCAGCTTGCACATTTGGGCCCTAAGTCCTTGGCTTCTCTATGGAGAGTTGAGGGAATTTTGCCTTCCTATAACCATTAGGGCATAGTAAGCCAGTCTGAGAGATGCAGGATTTTATAGATGCTTCATTAGGGAAAGCCAGGAATTCAGATTATGCTCTTTACCATGTTTAGATTGCTTTGCTGATGCTTTAAAATCCCACCCCAAAATCCTAAAATGTTGTTAGAATTGAAGTGTATTTGAAAACTAAAACAATTTTATCAACATTTTGAATGTCAAAACCCAATTTCAACTTCATTTATCTGCTGTAAATTTGTCATGAGAATGGCTGTTCAAATGCATGGTGAGGTGGAGTCAGCTGTCTGTCAGGGGCAGATCAAGGTCACACACACTTAAATGCCTAGAGGACAGTAATACATAGGCTGTACATGCTCTCCTGAGCACTGGTTTATTCACTTCTGCTTAACAAGAAGCACTGAAATTGAGTAAAGATGTAGGTTAAGTGCAGATAAGAACACAGGTTTCTGCAGGCTTGTGGTGTGAGAGCTGCATTCACAAACTAGCAAGTTGAGAAGTTGTAAAATAATTGAACAATGTTCTGGTTTGTTTTTTAATTGAACTATGAGAAGTAAATCCATCACATAATCTGCTAAAAGATGGACAGTGAAAGCATAGAGAACAATGATGATGATGAATGTTTATAATAGATGAATGCAACCTAAGCTGTCTTTAGAAGTGAAGTGCTTTAAGAAGTCAAAATTACTTGGAACAAAGGGTATAGAATTAAAAAAAGTATGCTTGACTTACCTAAGAAAGAACTTTTGTTTCAGAAACAGCCTTAATTAGAGTTAACACCCTGGGAGCATCTGCTCTCTGCTACAGAACTGCAGTAAACCTTTCAACACTGACCCTTTGAGTATCTGCTTACCGTGCAGATGTGGGTCACACTTTCTTCAGGTACAAAATACAGCAAAAGTGTTACAGCAGCTCAATACTTGCACTTTGCAATTCTGGGGTGAATGGAGTGCCTGATGGATGGACTCAGCCACTGTTTGTTAGTGACAGAACCGCTCCGCCTAGCA